>NC_090732.1:49477302-49499802 GCF_036898095.1 Palaemon carinicauda | reverse complement strand
AGTTGCAAATGTGGTAGTTGGAAATATGATTCTATCGTCACCTAACGAAGCAACACTCAGCTAACTCTACCCACCTCATCCTGTGACATTGAAAAAAAGAGCAATTTTGGTCTAGAACCTTCATACAACTTCCAACCACTTGGAAACATGATGCAGTCCCATAGCGTTTATACCTTGTGTGTGTCATACATACCTTTTAACAAGTTACATAAATCTTCGTAACCAAACTACGTGAAATACAAAATTAATCCTTTAAAATAACGTAAATTTACATATACAGAACTAAAATGAAAATACCACTAAATGAATGACGATAGTCTTAAGTAATTTATATAAGTTTACTTAATCCTACATGAGTGGAACTCACCTTACGAGCTGGCTAAACATCTCTTAAACATACAAATGAAATATGTGAATAAAATAATCTACTTATGTTTGACCACCTTAGTAAGAATATATATATATATATATATATATATATATATATATATATATATATATATATATATATATATATATATATATATATATATATATATATATATATATATATATATATATATATATATATATATATATATATTTAAATATATATATATATATATATATATATATATATATATATATATATATATATATCCCTGGATAGGTACGGTGGGTCGTTTGCGACCCCGAGCGTCAAAAAAAAACAGGTTTTTCTCACGTGACTCACCCCCGTGACTGAATTTGTGGGTGATCGACCTGCAGGAGGTGTCTCCCCTACACGCTCTAGTAGTGTCCAGATGTGCATTGCTGTAGCTGTACTCCTTCCCCGATTTCTGAGACGCGTCGGGGTCGTTCGCGTCCGAGTTTACCCTTCTAGGGTAGTTTGCATAATTATCAAAGTTATTACGTATTATGAAATTGTCGTAGAATGGTGCAACTTGTATAGGTTATCAGTTGTGGAAAGTCTTGGTGGATTGTTTGGCTACCATGTGCATGTTTTTTTTTTTAGTTAAAATGTCGTTCATCACCACGAGGACCATTTTACCGCGAGTGCCCCTTTCTCATTTTTTTTCATTTTTTTGCCAAGTCATTTTTCCGTAAGATATTGCCAAATAGTGTCGTAAAACTTTTGCTTGTTTAGTGTTGGAAAGTGTGTCTACATGATCTGGCTACCCATGCATGACTTTGTTTTTGTCAGATACGACGTAGTTATTGGTATATTGGGTATTTAACTGCGGTTACCAATTTCTGTTTTTTTTTCAATATTTGTAAAAATTACTACGTAGTAAGGAATTGCCGTATATTATTCATTTTTTTTTTCATGTTTATGTGTTAGAAAGTGTGCCTTGATGGTTGGGCTAACACGTGCATGTCTTTTTTTTTTATCTGAGATGTCGTATATTAGAATGTCGGGCATTTTACCGCGAGTGTCCCTTTTTCCTTTTTTTTCATTTTTTTGCCAAGTCATTTTTCCGTAAGATATTTCGAAATAGTGTCGTAAAACTTTTGCTTTTTTAGTGTTGGAAAGCGTGTCTAGATGATCTGGCTACCCATGCGTGATTTTGTTTTTGTCAGATACGACGTAGTTATTGGTATATTGGGTATTTAACTGCGGTTGCCAATTTCTGTTTTTTTTTCAATATTTGTAAAAATTTACTACGTAGTAAGGAATTGCCGTATATTATTGATTTTTTTTTCATGTTTATGTGTTAGAAAGTGTGCCTTGATGGTTGGGCTAACACGTGCATGTCTTTTTTTTTATCTGAGATGCCGTATATTAGAATGTTGGGCATTTTTCCGCGAGTGCCCCTTATTATTTGTTTTGCATTTTTTTGCTTAGTCATGTTACCGTAAGGAATTGGCAAGTAGTGTCGCAAAACTTATATTTTTATAGTGTTGGAAAGTGTTTTTAGATGATCTGGCTACCCATGCCTATTTTTTTTTTAGCCAGATATGGCGTATATATAAGTATGTGTTCGATTTTCCTGTGATTGCCATTTTTTCGTTTTTTCCCATTTCTTTCCAAATTACTACGTACTAAGGAACTATCACAGAGTAATATTTCATTTATATGTTTATTTGTCGGAAAATGTGCCTTGATGGTTTGCCTAGCACGTGGCTGAAATTTTTTTTTTCTGAAATGCCGTATATTAGAATGGCCATTTTTCCACGAGTGCCCCTTTTTATTTGTTTTGCATTTTTTTGCTTAGTCATGTTACCGTAAGGAATTGGCAAGTAGTGTCGCAAAACTTATAATTTTATAGTGTTGGAAAGTGTTTCTAGATGATCTGGCTACCCATGCCTATCTTCTTTTTTTAGCCAGATATGGCGTATATATAGGTATGTGTTCGATTTTCCTGTGATTGCCATTTTTTCGTTTTTTCCAATTTCTTTCAAAATTACTACGTACTAAGGAACTATCACAGAGTAATTATTCATTTAGATGTTTATTTGTCGGAAAATGTGCCTTGATGGTTTGACTAGCACGTGGCTGAATTTTTTTTCTTCTGAAATGCCGTATATTAGAATGTTAGCCATTTTTCCTCGAGTGCCCCTTTTTATTTGTTTTGCATTTTTTTGCTTAGTCATGTTACCGTAAGGAATTGGCAAGTAGTGTCGCAAAACTTATATTTTTATAGTGTTGGAAAGTGTTTCTAGATGATCTGGCTACCCATGCCTATCTTTTTTTTAGCCAGATATGGCGTATATATAGGTATGTGTTCGATTTTCCGGTGATTGCCATTTTTTCGTTTTTTCCCAATTCTTTCAAAATTACTACGTACTAAGGAACTATCACAGAGTAATGATTCCTCTAGATGTTTATTTGTCGGAAAATTTTGTTTACTTTTTTTTTGATTGAATATCATCAAATTTTTTTAGCTAAAATATTGTTTTACATTTTTTTTTTCGATTTTATTTCCCTTCAAAAAAATTTTTTTGGGTCAGAATTTTAATTTTATATTCGTAAAATAATCGACAATTATCCAGCAACCCACCATACAATTTTTATGCATATCCAATAATAATTAGATTAGTAAATAACACCTTGAAATTGACATACCCTTCCTACATTTCAAGTGGCAGATTAGGGAGTCTGAGTCAGTGTGGTTGGCGGCCATTTTGTGGACATATCCGAAGCGTAAGCTGCCCTATCTATATATATTCTTGTTCCCTATAGAATTTGTGATATTTTGGTATATTTTTACCTGCATAAATATCATATTATATATTAAATATATGTATTTTTTTACGGAATTTCTAAGTACTCAAAAAATTACCTTTAGATATGGCCCCTGATATAAATGTAATTTACAAAATAATGAAGATTTTTTTACATATTTCTATTTTAGGATAACATATGTTTATTCCCTAAAAAAATTAGCCACTTCCTATTTCATTTGGGTACCCAAAAAAATTCATGAAATTTGGACAAATTTTTTTGGCCAAAAAAAGTTACCCTTTTTTTCTCATTTCAGATCTTCACCTCCATGGGTCTGACTTCATCCAAAATACATCAAGATGTGTCCTAAACATTCAAGAATCAATTCCTAAAAGGATTTGTGTATATATGTATAAACTTTTTTTTTATGAATTTTTATGTCAGTTCTTTTTTTTTTTCTACTTAATTTTTTAAAATATTTATAATAAATAGTTTTTCTGCAGATGAGTAGTATTTATCTATACAGTTGTTTTAAGCATTCATTGAAGTTTTTTTTGGCAAAAGAAAAAAGGAGGTTACTGCAAAAACTGATTTTTCAAGAATTTTTTTTGGCGTCGGGGTCGTTCGCGTCCGAGTATACCCTTAAAGGGGTGTCCGAGGACCGTACCTATCCAGGGTTAAATATATATATATATATATATATATATATATATATATATTCCTGTCTGGTCTTTGGCATTTATCATTACCATACTCACCACTATGGATTGGTGATAGTGGGGGAATTTGTTCTGATTGCTCACGGAAAACTAGCCTAGTATGATTGTCTCTGACTAATAAAACTGTGCTGATCACGGTGATACACAAGTGCTCTCACCATGTTAGGGTATCCCCTACATGAAGGTATAAATGTGTATATATATATATATATATATATATATATATATATATATATATATATATATATATATATATATATATATATATATACATACAGTATATATATATATATATATATATATATATATATATATATATATATATATATATATATATATATATATATATATATACTGTATGTATATATATATATATATATATATATATATATATATATATATATAAATATATATATATATATATATATATATATATATATATATATATATATATATATATATATATATATATATATAATATATATATATATATATATATATATATATATATATATATATATATATATATATATATATATATATATATATATATATATATATACCAAGGTAGGCAGTATATCTTACCGTGCCAGGAAGTATATTTTAGCATACCGTGCCAGGTGTTATGTCTTGTCAGTCCATGTTTGGTAGACAGCGTAGGAAGAATCCAAAAGGAATGTAATTTCATTTAAAGAAAGCGGAAACATCAAAGGATCCAATATTATATGATAAAGAAGCTTTAGAACAGTTTTTAAAGCTTGCATTTACCAAAGTTATATGAACAGATGAGCAACCGGGTGGTGTAGAGAGATCTTTTGGGTGTGGAGGAAATTCCCCCTAAATTTCTATGAAGTTACTGACAGCAG
This sequence comes from Palaemon carinicauda, assembly GCF_036898095.1. Taxonomy (NCBI): domain Eukaryota; kingdom Metazoa; phylum Arthropoda; class Malacostraca; order Decapoda; family Palaemonidae; genus Palaemon; species Palaemon carinicauda. Next base: position 49,495,072 of record NC_090732.1, on the reverse strand, counting down.
TGCGATGGATTGTGTTTAAGGAGATAGGCATTTCTTTTCTGCTTTCACTCCTGATAATTAACCAATGATTTTACTGGAATTGGTATGGACCAGGAGGGTTCACTTGCCTTAGTTAGATAAGGACTGCGCATCACAACGAACTGTGTATCCTTTGATGAATCTAGCCAATGTATTCTTATTGGATTTAGTCAGTCTATGGAAAGAGAAAATGACCGAATGACCACCATTCCTGGCCGTAACGGTGTGCTAAGAATCTTCTGATTTATAAATCTTAAAGAAGAATTGAGAATAGGCTGTTGGAATGTTAGAACCATGAATTAGCTTGGGAGGTTACAGCAAGTAGATTGTTGAAAGCTTTTGAGGATGCAATGAAAATTACAAGATAGAGTAAGCTAGGTATTCCAGTATTGATAATGAGGTCAAAGGAAAAACCAGGGATAATTGGAGACAATATTTTGACTGGAAAGTAGATGATGCTGACAAAGCTATGAATTCAGTAAGTGGCAATGATATAGGTATCTCTCATAGAATTATTAATGAAATCTGTACTGAAGCAAAGAAAAAGAGGCATATGCCTCTCAAAAAGAGAGATGGATCTGTTATAACAAGAAAACATGAAAAAAGACAACGTTGGGTGGAACAATTTAGTGAGGCCATGCATAGGAGATATGATGGAAACAATTTGATTGATATACCTGAAGCTGATGAAGACCTTGATGTGACCATGAATGAATTCAGTGTGTTTGTAGTCAAATATTTCATTAAAAAGCTCAGGATATGGAAAGCCCCTGGTTACAATGGAATAACTGCTGAGGTCACACTGGCCGAAAATGAAGTGACCTCCAGAATACTTACAAGATTATTTTGTAGATTGTGGTATGAAGAAGCAAAACCTGATAAATGGGAGCTAGGAACGTTGGTGAAAAATGGCAGAAACGGAGATCTGACTGATTGCAATAATTACAAAGACAACACACTTACATCAGTTGTCATGAAAATACACGCAATGATTATCTAAAGAAACTAGAGAGAAAGATGAATGAAAAGTGAGAGATGAAAAAACAGGAGTTAGAATAGTTAAAGGTTGCACTGACCAAATTTGCATTTTGTGATTATTTGTACAGCAGTGGTTAGAATATAGAAATCCATTATTGATTGCAATTTTGGACTATGAAAAAGAATTGAGATAGTTTGCACCTGCCAATTTTATAGAGCCCTGCGTAATTTCAAGTGAATACTCCAAGGAAATGTGTTGTCACCTATGTTGTTTATCCTCCTCGTGGATTATGTGATACATAGAACAGTTAGAGATGGTGCAGAAGGATTGGACTGGTTTGGTAATAGGAAATTAGAAGACCTAGAGTATGCGGATGATGCTGTCCTTATTAGCAGAACACCCCAAGATTTATGATGTTTGCATAAAATATCACAGGAGGTTGGGGTCAAGATAAAAATAAGAAAGACAAAGATGGCGAGAACAGAATATGCAATGGAAGATGAAATGTAATTGGAAGGAGAAAGGATGATTGAAGTGGAATCATTCAAGCATCCAGGGACTATGATCTCTAATACTGAGTCTTTAAAATCAGAGTTTAGTGAAAGATTGAAAAAAGCAAATCAGATAATAGTTAGGTTAAGTAAAATTTGGTAATCAAATATTTGAAATTACATATAAAAATTAGACTATATATCAGTTTAGTAAGATCAGTGTTACTGTATGGGCATGAGTCATGATATGACAATGAAACAATCTCTAATAGAGTTATTATATTTGAAAACAAAGCCCTCAGAAGGATATTGGAAGTTAAACAGTAGGACAGGTTTAAAAATGAAACTATAAAAGTGATTACTTAAGTGCCATATGTGCATGAGATGATGGTGAGGGGTAGTCCACAGGGCTGTGGACTATGAAACGTGAAGTCAGAGATGATGAATGGAGAAGCATTGATTTAAAAACTCCAGTTAGAGACAACTGGCGAAATCTAACCGAGGCCCTTTGGTCAATGAGCTTAGGAGGAGATGATGTTAGTGATAGTAAGTAAAGACCCAACTACTCCTAAGTGTTTGAGTTTGAAAACAAGGGTGTCATGATCAACACAATCAAAGACTGCACTAAAATCAAAGTCAATCATACAAATTTCCTGACCACAATAATGATAATTACATATGTCCAGGATAATGCCTAAGAATAGTTTGTGAAAATGGATGCGTAGGGAGAGTAGAGCAGCTGATAAGGAACATTACAGCACAAAAGGTACCGAGTAACTATATATCCAGAGTAGTTTACATGTTTAGACATTCGGAAGAGGGTGGAAAAGCATCTCATTTTAAGCTTATTGTTGCACTGGTCACGGCCGTAAGGAATCCGACTTCGAACTAATCACAGCAATGAAACTGAGCACTTTGCTGGAAAGGAAGGCTGTACTATAGCAGGGCAGTAGCATCAACAGGAAAATCATTGAAATGATCAGGAAAAGAGCCGCTTCCAGAGGAAGCACAGAGTCGAGAACAATCACATTTTTCATGGCTTGATATTTGGAGGAAGACAGAAAGGCCTTCCAGCGTAAACTACGTTGGGCATCCGATGAAGGCCTTGGAAGAGTGACTTCTTTTTCTGGAAGGGTTTCGGGGATCTTTTTCTTCTGCAGCATCCATGGAAGATTGTTATTGCCCTCACAGTCCTTTATCAAATCATATGTACATGTATATATATATATATATATATATATATATATATATATATATATATATATATATATATATATATATATATATATATATATGTATGACAGCAAGCCGGGAGGAAAAAGGAAACGAAGATTGGACAAGCGCTTTCGTGTTATTATTACACCTCTTCACGGTCTTATGGTTTAAAAATACAATTAGAATACAAAGAAACCTCTGTGATGACGTAAAACAGAAAAAATGAGCAAATTACAAATTACTTAAAAGCTGGTAAACAACATTTTTAAACAACTAGCTTTTAAGTAATTTGTAATTTGCTCATTTTTTCTGTTTTACGTCATCACAGAGGTTTCTTTGTATTCTAATTGTATTTTTAAACCATAAGACCGTGAAGAGGTGTAATAATAACACGAAAGCGCTTGTCCAATCTTCGTTTCCTTTTTCCTCCCGGCTTGCTGTCATCTTGAGACATCGCATGTTCCAGCGATTTGTCACTAATATATATATATGTATATATATATATATATATATATATATATATATATATATATATATATATATATATATATATATATATATATATATATATATATGTATTCTATATATATGTATATATATATGTACTATATATATATATATATATATATATATATATATATATATATATATATATATATATATATATATATATATATATATATATATATATATATATTTCTCTCTCTCTCTCTCTCTCTCTCTCTCTCTCTCTCTCTCTCTCTCTCTCTCTCTCTCTCTCTCTCTCTCTCTCTCTTAAAGAGGGATGTCCCATACAAAAGTCTTTTAAAATTATACAAGGCATTGATTTTTTCCAAGATTAGTTATGGTTGTGAAATATACTCTCAGCCACCCCAAGCTGATTAAAAGTTTTAGATTCTATACACCATCCTGGTATCAGATTGTCCACAGGAGCCTTTAGAACTTCGCCTATCCCAAGCCTCCTTATTGACTCTAGAGAGTTACCTTTAGACCTTTAACGGATGTCTTCTATTGTTTGGTATTGGTTTAGGTTGCAAAGACTCCCTGAATCTTTAGCTTGTCATACTGTAAACCTTGTAAGGCATTAAAGATATTTTGAGTTGCACCCAAAATCTCCTCAACCTTATGGTGTCCGGGTAAAGACATTATTAGACAGTCAAGATATATGTAGAAATAAAGTTCCCATGTAGGATATCATCAACTCTTCCACGGAAATTTTCGGATATATCTTTTTGTAAATATTTTTTTGGTATAAAAAAGAGCATTACTCACTTAGAAGCCACGTTGATCTTTATGGAACATTTTGAAGAAGACAGGAAATCCATTTTAATATATACTGATAGCTCCAAATCTGAAGCTGGCGTTGGATTTGGAATATATAGTAGTGCTTTAATTGTAGAGGTGCACTTCCTCTAGCAGCTTCTATATTTACTGCCGAACTATATGGCATACTAACCGCTATTGAGAAAATAGCGTTAAAAGACAAGGGTAATTTTACCATTTCTAGGGATGCAAGAACTGTCCTATAAGCTTTAGAAGTTTCTAATTCCAATAATCCTTCAGTTTTAATGATTTTAGAGTGGCTTTTAATTATTGGCATGGAAGGTATAATAGTTTGATTTTTCTGGGTTCTGTGACGGTGCCGAGAGAGGGTTGTGAACTCAAAAGCAGGATGCAATCAACTGAGTTATATTATTATAGAACACTCTCCTTTATATACAAAACCTCAAGGCAACAGGACATAACAAGTTAACAAGACAGACAATGTTACAGAGGAAAACAGCAGACATGAATTTTCATGTTCGTTTAGTGCGAAGGAAGAGCGAAGATACAAGCATAATATATGCAAAAGGAATTATGTACAATTGTGTGACACACGGTTGGTACATGGCTCCCCCCCTAAAAATGACATACTGTACATGTTAAATAGGGCGCCCTGATCTAGAGAGGCGAACTGTAGGCGGGTCATCTTCACAGAAGATAAGCCGGTTTTAGACGATCAATGGAGACCCAGTCTTCTTTGCCCCGAATGTTTAGGAGGAATACCTTTGGACTACGTCGAATCACAAGGAAAGGGCCCATGTAAGGGGGCGTTAGTGGTGGCTTGCTGGTGTCGTTGCGCAGGAAGACGTGCGTTGCAGAGTGCAAGTCCGTTGGTATGTGATGCTTCGCTGGGGGCTTGTAAATCTGGCGGCACGGAGTAAATTTTTCCACGACGTGACGTATGCGCTGGAGATCGTCGGAGGAGGTTGTAGAAGCAAAAAATTCGGCAGGGACGACCAACGGGTCGCCATACATCATTTCAGCTGCAGAGACGTCGAGGGCGTCTTTAGGAGTGGTCCTTAGTCCCAGGAGGACCCAGGGAAGCTGAGTAAACCAGTTGCAATCCTTGCAGCGGGACATCAAAGCTGCTTTGAGGGTGCGATGAAAACGTTCAACCATTCCATTGCCAGCGGGGTTGTAGGCCGTTGTTTGATGTAGGGTGATGCCCAGGAGATTCGCTAATGACGTCCACAATTGAGAGGTGAAAGTGGTTCCCCTGTCAGAAGTAATAAGCTAAGGGATACCGAATCTTGAAATCCATCCAGAGAGTAAGGCAGAAGTACATGAGGCGGACGTTGCAGTTTCCATGGGAATGGCTTCAGGCCAACGAGTGGAGTGGTTGATGACGGTAAACAGGTAACGATGTCCTTGTGATGTGGGTAGGGGGCCTACAACGTCGACGTGAATGTGTGCGAAACGACGCTGTGGTTGAGGAAAGGTGCCCACTCCTGAATCCGTGTGTCGATGTACTTTGGAAGTTTGGCAAGAAGTACAGGCGCGAACCCAATCCTTAGCATCCTTAGAAATGCCGTGCCAAATGAACTTTGCCTTCAGCAGCTGTGCAGTAGAACGGCACGAGGGATGTGAAAGGCCGTGAATGAAATCAAACACCTGTCGGCGCATGGGAGCAGGAATCCAAGGTAGCGGTCTACCAGTACTGACGTCACAGAGGAGGGTGGTGTTGGAGTCTTTGAGGGGAAAGTCTTCCCAACGGAGGGACGTGCAGAATGTCCTACAAGCTTGATACTCTGGATCCTGTCGTTGGGCTTCAGCCAGGGCGTTGTATTCCAATCCCAGTTGAACGGCAGCCAATGTATTTCTTGACAGGGCATCGGCAACGGGATTCATTTTCCCAGGGACGTATTGGAGGGTGCAATTGTATTCAGCCACGGCGGAGAGATGTCGGCGTTGACGGGCGAACCAGGCGTCAGACTGTCGAGTGAAGGCGTGCACCAGAGGCATGTGGTCAGTGCGAATGACGAAGGGCGTACCTTCTAAGAAATGGCGAAAGTGACGGACAGCCAAGTGCTCCGCCAGCAATTCTCGACCAAAGGTAGAATAACCCGATTCTGCCTTGGACAGTTTTCTGCTGAAGAAGGCCAATGGGCGGGATGAGCCTTTGACCACCTGCTCGAGTACTGCACCAATAGCGGCGTCGCTGGCATCAGTGGAGAGAAGGAGAGGGGCGTGTGGGATAGGAAAAGTGAGAGCCGCACATTGCAGAAGGCTGCTTCTTGAAGGGGACCCCACTTCAGGTCCTTTGGCTTGCCCTTGAGGGAGGCGTAGAGGGGAGCAAGAGTGGCGGCAATGGCTGGCAGAAAACGGTGATAATAGTTGATCATGCCCAAGAATTCCTGCAGAGCTTTGACGGTCGAGGGCGCGGGGAAGTTCTGAACGGCTGCTACCTTCTCAGGGAGATGATGGACTCCTTCAGGAGTGATACGGTGCCCTAAGAACGACACTTCGTTGGCGCCAAAGGTACACTTGTCGTACCGGACTACAAGGCCGTTTTGTTGCAGGCGGTCGAGCACGATGCGCAGGTGACGGAGGTGTTCCTCTTTTGAGGAGGAGAACACAAGTATGTCGTCCACATAACATACACAGAAAGGGAGGTCCCCTAAGATGCCATCCATGAGACGTTGAAACGTTGCCCCAGCATTACGAAGACCAAAACAGGAGTAATTGAAGGTGTATGTACCAAACAGAGTGGTGATGGCGGTCTTGGGGATGTCTTCTGGGTTCATAGGCACCTGATAATACCCCTTCAGGAGGTCGAGCGTAGAGAAAACCTTCGCTTTGTGCAGGTAGGAGGTCACGTCGGCAATGTTTGGGAGGGGGTAGTGATCCGGTTCTGTTTGCATGTTCAGGCGCCTGTAATCCCCGCACGGACGGAGGGAGCTGTCTTTCTTTAGAACGATGTGTAAGGGTGATGACCATGGGTTGGAAGCCTTTTGGCAAAGGCCCATTTCCTCCATTTCGGCGAACGTCTGCTTGGCGGCGGCCAATCGTTCCGGTGCCAGACGTCTGAATTTTGCGAAGACTGGAGGTCCCGTCGTCTTTATATGGTGATAAATACCGTGCTTGGCAGGAACCGTGGGCATTTGGCGAAATTCTGGACGGAAAACTTCCGGGTACGACGTGAGGAGGTGGGCGTAGGCATCCGTGGGTGCGCTGATGTGGAGAGCGAGGTTAGAGGGGGCGGGTTGAAGAGGTGTCGACAAGTACGAGTCTGCGTTGACCAATTGTCGGTGGGCCACATCGACCAGAAGGTGGAAATGAGAGAGGAAATCCGCACCGAGGATTGGCATTGTGACGTCAGCAACGAGAAACTTCCAATTGAATTTACCGTTTCCGAACGATAATGTGAGGTTCTCGTAACCGTAGGTGGGTATCGCAGATCCGTTGGCAGCTACCAAGCGGACGTCGGCAGATGTAGACAGACTACGTTGTGCCTTGAAGAGTTTCCTTGGCAAAAGAGAACGACAAGCACCCGTGTCTACCAAAAATCGCACGCCCGTTCCTGCATCCTGTAAAAAGAAAAGATTAGAAACACGGGAGGCCACCACCACAAGCGATGGCCTACTTACACGTTTTTTGGCCACTGACAATCCTTGGCACATTTCTTCGCGGTTGCCCCGAATCTGAAGTGGTAGTAGCAAAACTGCGGCAGATGGGAGGTAGTAAGTGGCTGTAGAAGTCGTTCGTTGGGGCGCGAGCGATTGGTGGGTTGTGGGCGGCTTTGTCGCCGCTTCGGCACGTCACGGGGTAGGCGTGTATGTCCTACGGCATTCATGTCAGCTTCGGTTGACGTTGAATAGGCATCCTCGTCATCAGGGGTGGAGGCGTTGATGGGGGTCTTGAAGTGGCTGTCCATAAGGGCGTCGGCTTTGGTCATCAAGTCCTTTATGGGTAAACTATCGACATCGGGTATGGCAGCGCGTACAGGTTCGGGTAAACGGCGTATCCAAAGGGCAGAAAGTAGGTTCACCTCACGAGGAGAGCCGTCTTGGGCAGGTTGAAGGCGAGCGATACTGGTCATTTCCCTGAGGGCAAGTGAAGCCCTTTGGTCCCCCAACGGTTGTTGCGAGAGCTGAAAAAGCTTTGCTATACGGGCGGCTGGTGACGGCGAGTACTGCTGCAGAAGGTATGTTTTGAGGGCGTCATACGCTATTGGGGTTGTCTCCTTGTTCACAAAGCCAGTCCGATATTTCTGGGAAGGTGTCCTCGGGTATCGCCACGAGAACATAATCCGCTTTGGTGGTTGAGCGAGTCACGCCCCTGATACGAAACTGGACTTCTGCGCGCTGAAACCAAGCAAACGTCTCTCCGCTGGCAAACGATGAAAGTTTAAATTGAGCGGCCACAGCACCAACTGCCGTAGAGTCCGCCATAGTACGAACGATGAAGGGGCGGGGGGGTGGGGGTGGAAGGCGGTGGGAGCGAGTCGACTTCCGGGGTCACCAATGTGACGGTGCCGAGAGAGTGTTGTGAACTCAAAGGCAGGAAGCAATCAACTGAGTTATATTATTATAGAACACTCTCCTTTATATACAAAACCTCAAGGCAACAGGACATAACAAGTTAACAAAACAGACAATGTTACAGAGGAAAACAGCAGACATGAATTTTCATGTTCGTTTAGTGCGAGGAAAGAGAGAAGATACAAGCATAATATATGCAAAAGGAATTATGTACAATTATGTGACACACGGTTGGTACAGTTCCGTCACACGTAGGTGTGTCTGGAAATGAGAAAGCACATTCGCTGGCAAAGAGTGCTGCAAATGAGTTGCTACCAAGAAGGAATCCCATTCCCAGTAATGATTTTCTACCAACAATTAAGAATTTTATTTATTATAATTGGCAACAGCATTGGGACAGTTTACTTGAAAATAAAAATGAGAGAAATTAGTAATGTTATATCCCCATGGAGGTACAACAAGATGCCCCGAAAGTGGGAGACTACGCTTTGTCTTTTCTGTATTGGTCACACTCGGATGACACATGAGCTTTTGCTGGCTGGGCAACATCAACCATATTACGACGACTGTTTGGTACCATTCACAGTGAGGCATTTGTTAACCGAATGCCCCACATATAGCAGTGAGAGAAATGGATATCTGTTTGAGGCTCGAGGTGAGGATGGCAGGTTCATCCTTGCCAAGATTCTTGGACACGATGTGTCCTACCATGATAGTGGTACTTTGAGCTTTATTTCAGAAGCAGGTCTTCTGAAAGATATTTAACTTTTAAAACGGCATATTTGCTTTTATGGTTTTAATTGAATATTCTTTTATTTTTTATTTACAATAAACAATATCGTCGTCAATGACTTTAGATGTCAGGATGCCAGAAAACCTCAATTCAATCAATCAATCAAATCTTTAAGAGGGAGAAGGAGAGGGTAGCTGTATTTTAACCTTATACGTATTTTTTTTATAACCTAAAAAAAAAGAATATTACGTAACCAGGTATGCTCTGTTGATGAAGTATAAGGAGCATCATATGCTTTTTCCTAATATAAGTATGCTAATTTATATTCAAAGTAATTTTGTTTCTCCCCAAATATACTTATTCTGTTCATTTTAATGCCTATTGTCAGGAAATCCTACCATTTGAAAAATCACACTTATGAATATATAGGAAAGATTGTCTAAAAATAGATTTCATTTAGTTTATACTTCATGGGCTTTTATGTGTTAATCATTTAATAACGACTAATATATCAAGAGGGCTGAATGTAGGAATATAGTTAATTACTTAATCATCTCTCATGCCCGGTAAGCATAGGGCTGCAATGAATTCATGCAATATGTCTCTTTCTTGTGCCATTCTCAGAGTTCAACCCAATTCTCAGTTACAGTCTCCCTCTGCTTGTCATCAGCCATAATTCTTGTAATCTACTACGTCCTCTCCTGTCCAGAGGCTTCACTTCAGGTACATTCTGGACTAACTCATTATCCCTTCTTAAAGTATATCCCATCCATCTCCCTCTTGATAATCTAACTATATTGCTCACATTTAGCAACCATGGCACCTCGCGAATTACCGCCTTTGTTATATGCTGCCGCCATCAAATTCCCAAAATCCTTCTCAATGCATTATTCTCAAAGGCAAGAAGTTTTGTCTCATTTGTTACAGTGCTGTACCACGTCTGATATGCATGAGTTAATATCGATGTTATAAGTGTAATATATATTTCGTTTTTTCTGTGAACTGATATTCAATTTGACCTCAAACTATTTTCAGCATGGCCATTGCTTTTCTTGCCTCTTTATTCTTTCCTTGAATTCTGTGACTAATGATCCATTGTAGGTAATGATGGTTCCTAAATGTTTAAAAGAGTTTTAGTTGGGTAAGATTACTCTTCCGATAAATCAGTCCATCGGATCACCATTCTGAATCTGCAATGTCTGTTTTCTCTGGTAGATCACCAGTCCAGTAGTAACCTATCAATCATTTCCTACATTACAGCCAGTGCAGAGACAATTAGGAATATATCATCTGCATATTCAAGATCACAAAATCTCGGTCCTCTATCCATTGAATGTCATTATTCATTCCTAACATTACATTGTTCACAACACAATTAATCACAGTAAGAGAAAGTAGAGGTGACAGTATTTCACCTTGTCGTACTTGTAAGACTACCAGTACCCTACAAGTTCAACTATGTATATCTCTTATGATTACAATATTTTCTGATATCCCTTATTGCTTCTCAAAATCCACAAATCATGAAAGAAGAAGTGATTTTAGTTTGTTGCACTGTTGAGCTATATTTTGAAATAAAAATTTGATTGTAAAATCCTGTACCCTTCCTGAAACCTACGTGTACTTTTCGAAGTATTCTATATATCACAAGTCTTATTCTATTCAATATTACCTAGGAAATAACTTTCATACCTACTGGTAACAATGTGATCCCTCGCCAATTCCCAGTCTCTCAAGTCTCCCTTATTGGGTACTCTAACAATAAACCCTGACTTTCTTTTCATTCAACAGGCTTGAATTACTGCACTTCCATCACCTCTATGTAGATTATGTTCTGTGTTACCTACAGTAGAATCTATGAACCTTCTTTTGTCTCTTCTACAGCATCTTTATACTCCACTATCATGGCTCATTATGTTCAGTTTGTAATTAAGTTAGATGTCGGTTGTTTTCCTTTATTGCTTCAAAGTTAAGTTTTACTAGTCTCCTGTTCACTATAAGTTTTTTTTCCATGTTTCACAACTCATCAATTTCTTTTGTATTTCTCCACTCACCTGTCCGATTCTGATGTTGGTAGATTCGTGAAAGTTTCTTCAACCTTTTTTTTTTATATAATGAATATTCACATCTATCTTTACTTCTTTATCAGGTAACATCTTTAATACTGTAAATCTGTTCCCTCACTCTATGATGTAATCATCCTTTTCACTACTTTGTTGTATTGACTTTCCCATGTCATATCTGGGATATAGGTTAATATTAGCTTTCCAGATCTTCAACTTGTAGCTAAGTGTTGAGAAAACAAGTTGGTGGTCTCTTTCTATCTCAGTTCCTCGTCGAGATCTGACCTCTAGTAGTGAGTTTTCACATTTTCTGTTTGTTGCTAAATGGTCGAATTAGTTGTGTTTTTTCCATAGGGAGATGTCCAGCTATATTTGTGTATATCTCTGTGTTCGAACAGTGCACTGCCTATTATTAATTCACTAGCTAAAAAAAATGGCAAATTGAACACCATCATTACTCATCTCCCCTACACCATGAATGCCTATGCATTCACTAAAACCATTATTATAATTACCTAGTTTTGCATTCATGCCCTAAATATAAAGAATAATATCATGTTTTGTCCCCTTGTTAACCAACTCTTTTGATTTAGTATAACTAAAATAAGCTTTAATTTAATGTAGATTGGCGTGCTGTTTTTCAATGTTAACATGATAATACTATTTCAAAAACAGCTTGTTTAGAAATCTTGAAGAGGTACTACAATCTTGAAAATTAGTTTTCTGATGCTGAAAATTTTCTGTTCAATTCAAATAAATGAGGGTTATGTGAGTGTCCTTTTTATAGCTTTATGGGCTATCAATCTTATCATACTCCTAAAATCTGTCAATGATTTACCAGTGAAATTTTCATACAGGATAGAAACGTCTTGGACTTAAAGTCCTCGAGTAATTCCCAACCACTATATTTCATGCTTCTAGAGCTATAACTGCTACCATCTTCTAATCTTTCTCATTTACATTGTATGGTAATGAACAGTGTATAAAAATGAATGGCAGGTGCAACTGAAAAACTAGCTATCGAAAGTAAAGCTTCAACAGAACACAAAAACTAACTTGGACTTAGCGAGGTGGGGCGCATGAATTTTTGTGATGTGATGAGGTTCATTTACGACCTCAAAACTTTTGACTTCACTTACTGAGTAGTGATTAGTAGATTATTTAGTAATTTCAGTCCTGATACCTGTGTCTTGAAAATTTGTGTACGCTCTCAATTAGTCCAGAAGATAGACATATCAGTCAATCCAAGTCTCTACTTTTCTCCTCCTCATGTTTCTTTGTTTATATGTAAACAAGAAAGATTATACCTAAAGTTTCTGCCTAAAAAAAGATAAAGGAGGTTCTCTGACAATGAGTCTTCCAACAAATTCCTCAATTCGAGCCTTCTTCTCATCTATCCGAATGGATCTACAGCTATCTCAAAAAAAAAAAAAAGAAAAAAAAAATTGTACTCTTCAGATCTTATTTGCTAAGTAAGTACTTTCTTAAGATATCCAGAGATTGAAGTTCCTCCTTTTCTACTCCATTTATACCCGAGCCATGCCCAGAACATTTTCTTGTAATATCTGTAAAGGATTTTATTCTTTAATAATGGAAATTGCTTCTGGTCCGGAATATATTATAGTTATAAAGGTTTTTTTTCTTTTTGAAGAACTGTCTTCTCCTTCGCTTCCTTTCTATCGGAAACTTATGCTGATCTAGCCTAATCTTAACGAGGATGACCACTCATATTCTTCCATTAGCAAACAAAATACTCAACTTTCCTTTATTTGAATGAATCAATTTCCCTACCATAAGCTGGAATCTAATGATAAACTATTCCTTTTCTAGAATTTTTTTTTTTTTTTTTTTTTTTTCCGAGAACTTCCAATAAGCATTTGACATTGTTTCTAATACAACTAATGCCGGGAACAAAGTCTATCAGCAGACTGTTACCCAGATTTTATATTTAAGATTACTCCTTCCCTTCTTATACTTATATCTATCTTTTGATATAACAACTAGTTAGTCTTATATGCTGGGATTGTTAGAACAACTGCATACTTCTCTATCTATGATGATGTTCCTTTAGTATCTATTCTTTCATTTGCTCATCGTGTTATTCAGTTACTTACTCAAGACCATCTCTTCTCCTCCGAGAAAGAATGTAAACAGGTACTCGCGATCCCTCTCCCATCGAATTCATAAATCATTATTTTCTATGAAGATATAACAGAGCTTTACATATAACTTCAGACATACGATAAAATCTCCATCGTCATTGTTATCCAATATACTGTATATATATATATATATATATATATATATATATATATATATATATATATATATATATATATATATATATATATATATATATATATATATATATATATATATATATATATATATATATGTTTGACTCGTGTGTTCAATCTTTGGATATTTATTTCATATATTTCAGACATTTTGTCTTTATCCTTGATATCCGTAGATTTTAAAAAATCCTTTTAATCAATTCCATTGTTATTAGTTTATTCTAATCCTCATAGTTTTTGTTCTTTATAAAAGTAGTCTTTTAGTCATAGTTTCATTGACCTAGAGAGGAGTGTTCTTCTTTTATCGGGCCAACGTTTAAAATTCCTTTCCGTGGAAATTAGAAGTCTTCGGAGTGAATGGCTCAGTGGTTTTCTCTACATGCATCAGTAAGCTTCAGTAATCACGTCCCACTCTCCTCTTTTTCAATTGGCGAGTTTAGTCTAATGGTTTGATATATAGTTCCATTGGTCTAATGCTTGAAGATTTGAGCACAGCAACGGATTGCACGTGACATAAAATATTATTTTAATATATATTTTCAGCAATTAAAGAGTGAGCAATTGAGAAAAACTTCAATATAAACTTTAATTTTTTAAATCAAAACTGCCGTATGTTTTGGCTTCAAAATCTCAAAAAGAAAAAGTTATAAATCCGATTCTTTGAGATTATGCTTGGAAATTTCCCTGAAATATATATATATATATATATATATATATATATATATATATATATATTTATATATATATATATATATATATATATATATATATATATAAATATACAATATATATATATATATATATATATATATATATATATATATATATATATATATATATATATATATATATATATATATATATAAATATACAATATATATATATATATATATATATATATATATATATATATATATATATATATATATATATATATATATATATATATATGTATACATATATATATATATAGATATACTGTCTATATATTTGATAATGTTTTAACCCTTGTTAATTCATTATAAGTGAAGAAGTAAATTGAGTTATAAAATTCTGAGAACATTTAAAAGAAATAGAATTGACATTTACAACGAACATGCATTATTTTGTGAGCATGTTTAGCATTATGATTATTACTGAAAATCAGATTATGTAAGGAGGATAGACTTTCATTAGCTTTACAGATGAAATTAAGTTTTGTACAAAAAACACATATCTCTATTTCAGGTGTGCTTTCTTTTGCCATGTATCTGAGTGCGAAGGATTTGCTTATGATCATATATCAAAGTTATGTAGATTGTATAACGATCTGTACATTTACTTGGAACCACAACCAACTACCATAAATACCTTGAGGACCTTCCTACCAATCAACTCTAACATCATCTTCATTAAGGTCCTCAGACCGACCAGACCTTGGAACCAAGGGAAAACCGACTGCGAGGCCATTGGTGGAAAGATGATCTATGTTCCAATTGAACTGGAGACGGAAGGATTACGGCTCTTAACGAATTATGGTCCTTACATGGTGGGGCTATATAAAGTAAGCTTTTCTGAATCCTGTGTTATCGACAATACATCAAGTATGCAAATATTTATACTATTTCCACGGAATAAAACGCATAACAAAAGTCACTGTAATAATTAGTTGAAGAAAGTGTTCTTTATTCATATGAATAATAACTTGAAAGATTAAGGAACAACAAATTTATAAGAAATCAATACACTTGAAAGTTGTTTTGTAGTTAAGCAAAAGATTCCTATTCCTCTTCTAATTTGCAATTCACGACTCAAATTTCTTTGTTAAAGAAAAATATCTTAAATTTAAATGCTAAACAATTTTCCATACAATTACGCTGAATAGTTCCCTATTATTGTATAAAAATTTACCTTTTATTCAAAGATTATGAAAAATCTAATAATATATTGAAATTATGAAGAATTTTAATGAATTTTATAGAATTGTTATTTTAAATTCTATTCCACATATAGATTTCATTAAAAATAACCTGAAGTAACAATATTGATGTAAATCGATCATTATTTCACCGGACACATTTTTAAACAGGTCATCATCTTCGACTATAGTTTATTATCATTCTACGAAGAATAGGTAAAACTGTATTTATACTTAAGGCTTTAATAGAAAGAAAAAAATAATATTTCTGCTATATTGAAAAATACAAACTAAATTTTCTTGTGTTATGTTAGGAACAGTGAAGAAATTTTTGTGGATGTGTAAAGATCATCAGTTGCTCTAACGTAAAGAATTTCTTCATCGGTATCCTTAACTAACGAAATAACGTTTATACAGTTTTTCTTTGAAACTTTTATTTTCTTCAAAAACAACAAGTGCATGGTCCTTTATGTATCAAATAAAATTGCGATGCCTTATTGTGATTGCGACTTGGGTAGTATGTATTATTTATTATCTGGTTTTCTTTTCGTATAAATTTTAACTTGCATTATTAGTAATGAAACGTATGTTCTTGTATTTATAAAGGTAATTGTACCTATTACTGCTTATGTGCCTCATCCTTTTCAATCTTTTTTTCTCTCCTTTAGACTTCCAGGTATAGCAAGACATTCTACGATTTTTATGGCAATACCTATGATGAAAGTGAGATCAAATGGATCCCAGGCCAGCCAGATTATATTATTGGCACAAATTTATCGCCATTCTGCATAGCTCGAGAGAATATTTATGGCCATGAAGACGTCTGGTGTGAGAGTGATTTTGGCGATTTACCTATTTGTGACGTGTACGGCGATTGGCGAGACCCATAAACAAGAAAATCAAAAACCTTATTAGTATTTCTAATAGCTTTCTTGTGGTATTTTATTACTTTGACTTACGTTTAGCTTCATTAAGTATCTCAAAATTTTATAACTCATATGTCTTGAATGATTTTATGCAAAGCCATTTTTTTATTACTTGCTCAAGAAATGCCATTGGCGTTATTATGTTTTAATAGATAGTAGCTATCAATTATTTTCAAATTAAGGATTAAGGAGGCTTTCATATCAAAGTTCCGATAACTGTTGTTTATTTCTATACAAGAAATTACAAAAAGTCAAGTCCCAAGCAAGTAATTAGACAGTGATGTAATAAGTCATTATGTTGAATTTTCTACATGATGGATCG
This sequence comes from Palaemon carinicauda, assembly GCF_036898095.1. NCBI lineage: Eukaryota > Metazoa > Arthropoda > Malacostraca > Decapoda > Palaemonidae > Palaemon > Palaemon carinicauda. Next base: position 49,478,327 of record NC_090732.1, on the reverse strand, counting down.
CAAAGTTTACTGATCTCATTAAAAATGAAAACTTGTGGAAAAAAAAGAACAGAATGTATTACCAGGAACCAAAAATTCTAGGGAAACAAAAAATGAATTTACTTGTAGGAATAAGGTCATTTGGGAATCCAAAAGGTATGGTAGGGAATATGATGAATAGTGTAGCTCACGAAGGCCAGAAGCAGACTGATTTCCATAAAGATATATGCAAGGCCAAAAGATAAAATTAGTTTCAAGCATATCAGTTAACTTTAGGAGGCACAAATAAAGATTAAATGTATACCAGTAGTTATCAAATGGTAAAAAGGGAGGTACACAAAAACTAGAATAGAGTAATGACAGACAGGACTGTAACGGAGAAGAAGGTAGACCAATCCAAGGGAAAATAAAAAGGGAAAGTTAGTATGGGAGCGTCAATGGAAGTACAAATATAATTGTTTCTGAGCAATCTAAAGGAAAAGATGAATGATCTCTCAATACACATATACACATATACTAACTTTTAATTTGTATTTTCCTTCAATTAGGTACCTCATTCTCAGTTACATCCCTGCTTTTTGTCATTACTCTGTTCTAGTTTTTGCTAATCAACACAACCGAATGACCTTCAAAGGAGTGGTTGAAAATGCTAGAGAGCTAAAAAGCTTGCCCTTAGCTCCAAGAGAAGTTAGGGTGGTTCTCCAGTTGGGACGTCCCTGATGTTTCATAATCATATATGATATATTTGAAATTTCAAGCAGACTGAAATGGCAATTTGACTGACCTTTTGCATTTGAATTGGTCACTATTGTTTTTTTTTCCTCAAGTAAGCAAAAAGAGGTTCTTTTTGCGCTTGTTGGAAAATTGGTAATGCTACTCCTTTAGATAAATGTGTTTGTTGTACCTCGAACCCTTCTAATTGCCGCTTAATTTGCACAACTACCATATTATCTAAAGTTTTTGAATAGTTTTTAACAAAACATGTAAATATGTATACTGTAGATAAAAAACTGTTCTCCCATTTCAATTTGGCTTTCACATAGGAC
>NC_090732.1:49459802-49472302 GCF_036898095.1 Palaemon carinicauda | reverse complement strand
TTTTCTCTTCTACAACTCAAGTCTGCTAGTCTAGGAGGTGTGTTTGTCCACACACGTGAGCCCGATTTGCTAATTACCTTTTAGTTTAATTTTTTATTTTTTATGCCAGATGTTTACGGCTAGGATTATTTATTTTCCCCTGGAGTTGCAAGATGTCTCCTTATATTCTAAATATGCTTATTATTTAAAACTCACAAAACTAGTGTTCCAAGCCTGTCATAAATTAGAGATGGTACCTCAAGACCACTGGCCTACGCATCGAGATGCACTGTTGTTGAGGGAAGGAAGCCGGATCCTGTCGACCTGAACTCGACCTCACGAAGTTCCAGGCCACACTACTCTAACGTTGGTCAATTGCGTACCAAGCCAATTTCGTGCTCCCACTCGCTCCCACTAGCCTGTCCCCTTGTACATCAAAGGATCCGGATTCCAGGAAGAGCAGGGACAAGTAGAAGCCTTGAGAGCTCACAGATTATTGAGGAGAAGCAGCAAGTCCTGTAAGAACCTTTGATCAAGGCTAGGAGCGATTTGGAAGGGCCATTGACTTGACTCTGCAGTAAGTCTGGTAAGGTAGAACTTAAGACCGCCATTCTCTGAACACGGGCGCCCAAGATCAAGAATTTTGTGGGTTGAATTAATGGCCATTCCCCCTTTAGATAAATTTCCATTTGTCTGTAAGTTAAGTTTAGGTAACGTTCTAGCATTGTATTTTTTCTGGTTGCGTGCGTGGAATTTAATGTAATTGTGTTCTATTTTTGGTAATAGCTTGAGATCACGGACCACATGTTGGGACCTCACAGTAGCCCACCGCAAAAGTTATTCACCATAAAATTTTGATTTTATTTATTCCGTTTGAGGGTTAATCCCAAGTGTTCATACAGGTTATTAATTTCAATGTTTTGTGTTGTAAATTGTGGTTAATATTTCATTTATTAATTTTGCCATTTGAATAAAACATTATTGAGCTACTCTGGTTTTCTTCTTTACTGTAATTGAGAAATTAGAGTAGATTGCAGACATTGGTATCCTTAACCCCATTATTTGAATATTTTTCTTTACACCAACCAAGAATTTAGTGTGGGTTAGTTGTACTAGAGATGAAGAATAGAGTAACTCATTGTAGGTATAGATAATCTGGTATAAGCGAGTGTACGCTTCTTTAACTTAGTACTTTGGAAGTCGAGTTCCTCATTTAACTTTATTTAAATACATCACTGCACCTACCCATTGCTTTTTTCTTTGTCAACGTAAATGCCTGCCCAACATCTCAATGGAGTCATTAGAACGTATTCGAAATATTTCCTAAGAGGGTAGATGACCTTAAATTGACAAAGCTAAGGTAGACCATCAATTAATTACCTAGTCACGGGTGGAGTTTTTATGTCTCTGGATGGAAAAAAAAACTTTATTATCTGAGTGAACGTCTGTGAACTGCAGCACCAAAGTTATTGCCACGGTGCTGTGCCCTCGAGTGTTAGCGCTCCTATCCTCCCATTTTGATCCTTGTTGCTTGTTGCACAGAGATTTACCTGGACCAAGGTCCCGCTCATCTTTAACAAAAATACAATTCTCCACAATATATATATATATATATATATATATATATATATATATATATATATATATATATATATATATATATATATATATATATATATATACAGTATATATATATATATATATATATATATATATATATATATATATATATATATATATATATATATATATATATATATATATATATATATATATATATATATATGTATAAATAGACCTGATACTAATTAATTCCTAATATTTTGCGAAGACTTTCATGATTCCTGGATAATAATACTATTGGATACTAGGATAATTGCTGCACTAATAAAGAAGAACCATTTAGCTCCTTAGATTTTCATTCTACAATACTCCATCGACTAAGTTTCCCTCTCTCGCAAACTTTTACTCGTAATGTTTACATAATAATTCCTCCTTATGTAAAGTGAGGATTTTATGGTCCATTTCCCGTTTGAGGAAACAAAGATTCCAACTAATATATACCCTATATTCAAATCAACTATTCAAATGCACTCTCCCTATCATAAACAACACCTAGTAAGAGGTGACTTTATCAATTACTTTTCCATTACCAAACTCATTGTCACGTTTCCCATAGCATTTGCTGTAACTTTTCCGGATTTTTATTGTGATTAATTCCTTCACTTAAATGCATATATTATAATCTTAATGAAACAATATTTGTTGGAGTCACTGAGCTTCGACATGGAGGATTAGACTAAGGGTGAAAGTTTTTTCCTACACTCGAGTAGCTCCAGTAACATTGGCGACATCCCTTCTGAGAAGTGTAGGGAGTGAACATTTGAGAGTTATAGCACTTGCTGATGCAACGGTGGAGTAATAGTTTCCGAGAAGGCCATTGGTGTTCTTTAAAAATTTTATGACTATATAAATGACATGAAAATTCGCCTTATGATTTAATTTAGACTCCCAGTAACATGTACAAAATGCTTAATAAAGTCAAAATGGGTTTAATCAGAATCGCAGTTTCTTTTTACTTATCTCCCACCTTTATTCTTACAAATTATAGTATTTTTATAAGTTCATCTTACAGGATGTACATTGTTCAATGTTGATATAAGGGGTTAGTCAAAACAACGTAAAACATAATGGGATTAGATTAAAGTAATCATGCTTTGTTATCCTGTGAATAAAGGGGTGAGTCAAAAGATCATAAAACATAAAAGGAACCTTAGGTAAAAGTTTACACAATTTTTCCATGAATGAAAGGGTAAATCCACACATGGAGTAAATCTTATGTCATACCAATTTATACGTAAAAAAAAAAGTCAAACAAAATAGTCACTGCTGATTCAAGGGGCATCCTCTTCTTGATGCACAGGGAGGGAAGGTTCACTAAGGACTGGTCATAGGGTCCACGAGAGCGGGATCCTGTCACAGCCTTCAGCCCGGTACTCAAGTCTTGAGTGACCATTTACAAGGGAGAAAAACTCTCATATCGATCCAAACAGATGAAAAAGTGACATGTGAGGCTTATGGCCTACCTGGTATTGATATGCCATATCGAACCATGAAAATGTGATTAATATCTCTGTAGAGAGACGGGTGTATAACTGTCTATGTAGAATGTAAATAATCTGTGGCACCATTGGAATATACCTACGATGAAAACCTGTCTGGCATATACAATAAATTATCATAATGAAAAATTGTTTTGCAAAGGCTGTACGAGTCGTATCCTAAAATTCTTAATTAACAGTCCTGAAAATTATGCAGAGATGTAAACAAAATAAAGAAATTCCAATGCCACAAATTATATTATAGATCAGTAAATAATTTATTCTAGAATGAGCTGATGTGAAACGCTCAATTTCTCAAGCCCCATGGATTGATCTAATGAAGAGTGACGTGATGCGCATGAGTGTGGACGTGTTGTGCGGAGTTCCGTTAAACACTCGCTATGAGTCAAGTTTTAGCTTTCTGTTTCTCGCTTATAATATCATTGATAAGATATTAGTTAATCTTATGGAGAAACCTAAGTGATAAGAAACAGTACACTATGTCTGTTCCTAACTATTTCTGCCTCATATGTAAAAACACGGAGAGAAAACGAAGAAAATGGATAGGATGTGAATGTAATAGACTACCATAAGAAATATGTGCAAATATGATAAGCATCACTGATAATGAACGGAATAACTTAGATTAGTTATGCCCACACTACGTACGTGAAGCCAGACAAAACAAGTTAGTAATATCAAAATTAGAGGAAGATGTGAACGCAAGAGATTTGGCCCTGAATGAACAAGATGCGAAAATAGATGACTTGGAAAACTAACTTGAGGACCTTAGCGCAGACGCAGCAAATTCCACCCATACTGCCGACCTCACTAAGAAAGTTGACATTTTTGCCATGAATATGGTATCAATTAAGGCAACACTTCAAACACTGATAGACCCAACACCGGACAAAGGTAAAAAAAAAAAGATGATGATAATTAAATCAATTAATAAAACAATTAAAATTACTGAAAGAAAACACGAGGTTGAACAAGCAATTAAAGACATTCCTATACTTAACACGAGGTCAACTATGAATGGAAATGTTGTTGTAAACCTTGCAAACAAAAATTATCAGATAAAAGGTGGCAAACAAAATTCAGACATTGGTGGCTGACGCTGAAACGAGAAAAATCGGAAAACTAAAACCAAAAATAATGATATGCAATGTGTACAATGATGTAGTGAATGCTTTGATTCAAAGAAATTGCTGCCTGGACCAGATCCAAACTAGAGAAGAGAAGATAAATGTAGTCCTGAAGAAAAATGCCGGGGGGGGGGGGGGGTGTTTGATGGGGGGGGGGGGGGGGCACTAATTGTAATCTTGGAGTTCGGAGGGATATTCATGATAATGGGGATAAAGTTTCGTTACGATGGGGTATTTATAATATATGTGAAAGGTACCACGTAATCACCTGCTACCACTGTCAGAGGTACGGACAGCTTGAAAAAGATTGCAAGTCTAAGAATTATGATAAAGTCTGTGGGAAATGTTCAGGAAAACATTCCACCTAGGAGTGTAATTCGCAAGTATCAAAGTGTATAAACTGCACAAAGTTAAACAAACCAAGGGACCACATAGTAATTCTAGAGACTGTAAAGCTTATGACTAGGAATTGAAAAGACAAGCAGAAAATACTGATCATGGTTACTAGAGATGTCATAAACTGTTGCTAGGTAAATATACAATTTGTAGGTAATAAGACTATTCAAATACGGAAATTGATAAACGAGAAATATTTGTATATGCTAGCATTATCTGAAACATGGTTAAATAACTTGGACAAGGTAAAGATCACTGAAATGACCGTAACCGCCCCCCCCCCCCCCCCACGCCAACACGCCTTCTTTTACATACAGAGAGAAGGTAGGTCTGGTGGGGGTGTCGAAGTCTTTATTCATAAAAGTTACTCAAATTTCAAAATGTTGAAAAGAACTAATGTAACAAGCCTTGGATATATAGAAATAAACTTTACGCCAAAAAGAAAAAGAAAAAATATCCTTTGTAACAATCTACAAACCTCCTAGAACAAACACTAGTATCTTTTCTACAACAGTGACGATTTAACAGTAAATGAACAATACGTGAATCGAAACGTTAAATACTCTGAACGAACAAGGTAAAACGACAGTGGAGGTCCTGTAGAGAGCGGGGTTCCAGTGCTGTGTGAGACCGGAAAAGCAGCCATCAAAATAAGTAAGTAAAGTAAGGAAATAAGAACCATTTCAGGTAGACCGCTAATTACTACTGCCTGTGGTGACATCACGAGCAGCCGAATCTTGATAGATAAGATAAAAAAAAGAGAGGGTAAGATAAATAAATCATACAAGATACAAATGAGAACACGGGAAGGGGAACTACAATGAATTACACAGGCGATAAATAATAATATAAACTAAACAAAATTAAACGGGTGTAGGTATGATAGGGGCCACCTACTAGGAATGAAACGGGCTACGAATCAAACACAAGGTAAGCTAAGAATATGGCAATATAATGGGGTCACCCCGTTAGATAGGTACACGGTTTGTATGTTATGTTATGTGAGGAGGTTTAGGTTATATAGTAGTCTTGCATGAAGGTTTTGTAGGAAAGCTGACCGTTTTTGTAGTTCAGTGGTCACGTCTTACGAACGACGGAAATGGGAGGGAAATTTACAGTTTCTATGCACGATGGAGAAACTGTCACTGATATACAGTCTCCAAAATAAGCATAGAAAAACCTGGTAACTCCCCCAGAAGACACAGCAGCGGAATCTGACGAGGAGATAGCGTCTGATGGGGAGGAAGAAATCGAAATAGAGGACGAAAATGAGGAAGAACAAAAGGAAAAGGAAACCTCCAAGGAAGTCCAAACAGCAACAACAATCCCCAATATAGAACAAACAAAAGAGAATTACAACAGAAAGGCTAAAGGGAACGAAAAGAAAATAGAATTGTCCCATGAGGAACTTAATATACAACTATATGTCTCAAAAAGTTCAACGACAGGAAAATAGCAAAAACACTCTTGGGCAGTAACTAAGCAAAGGTTACATGGAAGCATAAAGACTTCACAAGAAGGGACATAGTTAACCTGACAGAAAATATACATAATAGCATCACAACAAAATTAAAGAAGGAATCACTTGTTCAACTAAAAACACAAAAACATTAACAACGCAAGGCAAAAGTAGACACAATTGCCAATTAATAGAAGAAATCACAATCATTGAACACAAGGTCCAAGCATGGACGCCATGGAAGAATGCAGATATAATACTATTAATCTCTACAAATACTTTAAATGAGGGATAAATTAAAATCTATAAATATAATGTCTACAGAATGAATATAGAAAGCAAAAGAAATGCAGTTGTAGCCATAACAATTAAAACCTCCATCAAACACAAGCTAATAGACACTTACAATTCAGGCATGCTAATAGTATAGATACAAACCACGAAAGATCCATTAAACATTAGCACTATATATCAACCACCCAGAAGATCATTCATCCCAAACAGATTTTTTTCCTCTCACACACAGCAATATTCCCACATACATAACAGCTGATCTAAATTTAAGACACCCATTTATAGGACACACAGACACAAATACAATAGGAAATGCATTAAATCAACATATGAATAATAACCTTCGAACACATATAGGCCCAATGTTCAACATAATGGCAAACAATACACCAACAAACCTGACATCATACTTAAAAATAATAGAGCACACTTAAACTACAACATATCACCAAGACCAATTACAGCATCTGATCATGTTCCAATCATAATAAAACTTTCAACTAAACCAATAGTCAAAGATATAAATACAGGTGCAACATAAAGTTGGCTAATTGGGAAATTTTTAAAGATACAATAACAAGGAAAATAGCCACACAGGAACAAGAATTAGACCTAAACATTAATTAGATTACAAAGAAAAAATAATAATCTTAACAATAAACGAATGGATGTCTCACATCTCAGAAACAATAGAAACACTCTCTCCGATAAAGAGAATATCATATCATAAACACACCTCAGATAGCGACTACTTGAAACTACTCACCCGACAATTAAATTACCTACAAATCAACACACACAGATGTATAAGGATAACATACACCTTAATAAGACACATTCAAACTAAATTAATTGAAGAATCTAACAGATTAAACAGAGAAAACTGGAACTACACGATAATAAAACAAGGATAAACAAACAAAGACAAAGAAATTCAGGAAAAACTACAAAGATATCTGGGAAAACCCAAGATGAAAATAGCATACTTAATCAACAGTATGGGGATAAAGCAAAAGACATGGAGGACCAAATTAAATTACTAATCGAAACACGGCCGAGCATATTCGAAATTACAGACCAAGAAAATACAAATTTCGATAAGGACACAGAAACAGGTATCCTCAACTACTTACAAGGAAATAGGGAACGAATAAACCCCTAACAAAATCCAGATATGCAAAGACTGCTTGAGAACAAGTATTTAATACAGGCATTAAAATACATGAGATCATGAAAACAGTGAAAGCATTTAAACTCAAAGCACCAGGTAAAAGTGGCATAAACTAGCTAATACTATCAAAATTACAAAATCACCAATGGTGGTATGAAGAAGACTTCAACAAATATTAAACCTAATAATCTCAATGGGGTATTACCTAAAACCAAACAAAGAAGGAATTGTACCAACCGTGTGGCACACAATTGTACATAATTACGTTGTATATATTATGCTTGTATCTGCGCTCTTCCCTCGCACTAAAAAGAACCTGAATGATCATGTCTCCATTTTGCTCAGTAACATTGTCTGTCTCTCGAACAGGTCATGTCCTGTTGCCTTGAGGTTTTGTATATAAAGAAGAGTGTTCCTTAATAAAGTTCAGTTGATTGCATCCTGCCTTTGAGTTAACAACTCCTCTCTCGGCTCGTCACATTGGTGACCCCGGAAGTCGACTCGCTCCCACTGCCTTCCACCCCCACCTCCCTCGCCCATCCATCGTTGGTACAATGACGGAGACAGACTCTACTCCAGCAGTTGGCACCGCCCCATTGAAACTTTCACCGTTCGCCACCGGAGAAGCGTTTGCTTGGTTTCAGCGCTCGGAAGTCCAGTTTCGTATAAAGGGCGTGACTCGCTCAACCACCAAAGCGGATTATGTTCTCGCGGCGATACCCGAGGACACCTTCCCAGAAATATCCGACTGGCTTTGTGAACAAGGAGACACCCCAATAGCGTATGAAGCTCTCAAAACATATCTTCTGCAGCAGTACTCGCCGTCACCAGCCGCCCGTATAGCAAAGCTTTTTCAGCTCTCACAACAACCGTTGGGGGACCAAAGGGCTTCGCTTGCCCTCAGGGAAATGACCAGTATCGCTCGCCTTCAACCTGCCGCAGACGGCTCTCCTCGTGAGGTGAACCTACTTCGTGCCCTTTGGATACGCCGTTTACCTGAACCTGTACGCGCTGCCATACCCGATTTCGATAGTTTACCCATCAAGGACTTGATGACCAAAGCCGACGCCCTTATGGACAGCCACTTCAAGACCTCCATCAACGCCTCCACCCCTGACGACGAGGATGCCTATTCAACGTCAACCGAAGCTGACATGAATGCCGTAGGACATACTCGCCTACCCCGTGACGTGCCGAAGCGGCGACAAAGCCACCCACATCCCACCAATCGCTCGCGCCCCAACGAACGACTTCTACAGCCACTTACTACCTCCCATCCGCCGCAGTTTTGCTACTACCACTGCAGATTCGGGGCAACCACGAAGAAATGTGCCAAGGATTGTCAGTGGCCAAAAAACGTGTAAGTAGGCCATCGCTTGTGGCGGTGGCCTCCCATGTTTCTAATCTTTTCTTTTTACAGGATGCAGAAACGGGCGTGCGATTTTTGGTAGACACGGGTGCTTGTCGTTCTCTTTTGCCAAGGAAACTCTTCAAGGCACGACGTAGTCTGTCTACATCTGCCGACGTCCGCTTAGTAGCTGCCAACGGATCTGCGATACCCACCTACGGTTACGGGAACCTCACATTATCGTTCGGAAACGGTAAATTCAATTGGAAATTTCTCGTTGCTGACGTCACAATGCCAATCCTCGGTGCGGATTTCCTCTCTCATTTCCACCTTCTGGTCGATGTCGCCCACCGACGATTGGTCAATGCAGACTCGTACTTGTCGACACCTCTTCAACCCGCCCCTTCTATCCTCGCTCTCCACATCAGCGCACCCACGGATGCCTACGCCCACCTCCTCACGTCGTATCCGGAAGTTTTCCGTCCAGAACTTCGCCAAACGCCCACGGTTCCTGCCAAGCACGGTATTTATCACCATATCAAGACGACGGGACCCCCAGTCTTCGCAAAATTCAGACGTCTGGCACCGGAACGATTGGCAGCCGCCAAATAGACGTTCGCCGAAATGGAGAAAATGGGCCTTTGCCAAAAGGCCTCCAGCCCATGGTCGTCATCCTTACAAATGTTTTGAAGAAAGACGGCTCCCTCCGTCCGTGCGGGGATTACAGGCGCCTGAACATGCAAACAGAACCGGATCACTACCCCCTCCCAAACATTGCCGATATGACCTCCTACCTGCACAAAGCGAAGGTTTTCTCTACGCTCGACCTCCTGAAGGGGTATTATCAGGTGCCTATGAACCCAGAAGACATCCCCAAGACCGCCATCACCACTCCGTTTGGTACATACACCTTCAATTACTCCTGTTTTGGCCTTCGTAATGCTGGGGCAACGTTTCAACGTCTCATGGATGGCATCTTAGGGGACCTCCCTTTCTGTGTATGGTATGTGGACGACATACTTGTGTTCTCCTCCTCAAAAGAGGAACACCTCCGTCACCTACGCATCGTGCTCGACCGCCTGCAACAAAACGGCCTTGTAGTCCGGTACGATAAGTGTACCTTTGGCGCCAACGAAGTGTCGTTCTTAGGGCACCGTATCACTCCTGAAGGAGTCCATCCCCTCCCTGAGAAGGTAGCAGCCGTTCAGAACTTCCCCGCGCCCCCGACCGTCAAAGCTCTGCAGGAATTCTTGGGCATGATCAACTATTATCACCGTTTTCTGCCAGCCATTGCCACCACTCTTGCTCCCCTCTACGCCTCCCTCAAGGGCAAGCCAAAGGACCTGAAGTGGGGTCCCCTTCAAGAAGCAGCCTTCTGCAATGCAAAGAAGGCCCTATCAACTGCTGCGGCTCTCACTTTTCCTATCCCACACGCCCCTCTCCTTCTCTCCACCGATGCCAGCGACGTCGCTATTGGTGCAGTACTCAAGCAGGTGGTCAAAGGCTCGCCCCGCCCATTGGCCTTCTTCACCAGAAAACTGTCCAAGGCAGAATCGGGTTATTCTACCTTCGATCGAGAATTGCTGGGGGTGCACTTGGCTGTCCGTCACTTTCGCCATTTCTTAGAAGGTACGCCCTTCGTCATTCGCACAGACCACATGCCTCTGGTGCACGCCTTCACTCGACAGTCTGACGCCTGGTCCGCCCGTCAACGCCAACATCTCTCCGCCGTGGCTGAATACAATTGCACCCTCCAATATGTCCCTAGGAAAATGAATCCCGTTGCCGATGCCCTGTCAAGAAACACGTTGGCTGCCGTTCAACTGGGATTGGATTACAACGCCCTGGCTGAAGCCGAACAACAGGATCCAGAGTATCAAGCTTGTAGGACTTCCTGCACGTCCCTCCGTTGGGAAGATTCTCCCCTCGAAGACTCCAACACCACCCTCCTCTGTGACGTCAGTACTGGTAGACCGCGACCTTGGATTCCTGCTCCCATGCGCCGACAGGTGTTTGATTTCATTCACGGCCTTTCACATCCCTCGTGCCGTTCTACTGCACAGCTGCTGAAGGCAAAGTTCATTTGGCACGGCATTTCTAAGGATGCTAAGGATTGGGTCCACGCCTGTACTTCTTGGCAAACTTCCAAAGTACATCGACACACGGATTCAGGAGTGGGCACCTCACCGTCGTTTCGCACACATTCATGTCGACGTTGTAGGCCCCCTACCCACATCACAAGGACATCGTTACCTGTTTACTGTCATCGACCGCTCCACTCGTTGGCCTGAAGCCATTCCCATGGAAACTGCAATGTCCACCTCATGTACATCTGCCTTACTCTCTGGATGGATTTCAAGATTCGGTATCCCTGAGCATATTACTTCTGACAGGGGAACCACTTTCACCTCTCAATTGTGGACGTCATTAGCGAATCTCCTGGGCATCACCCTACATCAGACAACGGCCTACAACCCCGCTGCCAATGGAATGGTTGAACGTTTTCATCGCACCCTCAAAGCAGCTTTGATGTCCCGCTGCAAGGATTGCAACTGGTTTACTAAACTTCCCTGGGTCCTCCTGGGACTAAGGACCACTCCTAAAGACGCCCTCGACGTCTCGGCAGCTGAAATGGTGTATGGCGACCCGTTGGTCGTCCCTGCCGAATTTTTTCCTTCTACAACCTCCTCCGACGATCTCCACCGCATACGTCACGTCGTGGGAAAATTTACTCCGTGCCGCCAGACTTACAAGCCCCCAGCGAAGCATCACATACCAACGGACTTGCACTCTGCAACGCACGTCTTCCTGCGCAACGACACTAGCAAGCCACCACTAACGCCCCCTTACACGGGCCCATTCCTTGTGATCCGACGTAGTCCGAAAGCATTCCTACTAAACATTCGGGGCAAAGAAGACTGGGTCTCCATTGATCGTCTAAAACCTGCTTATCTTCTGCCAGATGACCCGCCTACAGTTCGCCTCTCTAGAATAGGGCGCCCTATTTAATATGTATATTATGCCATTTTTAGGGGGGGGAACCATGTACCAACCGTGTGTCACACGATCGTACATTAATTATTTTGTATATATTATGCTTGTATCTGTGCTCTTCCCTTGCACTAAAAAGAACCTGAATAATATGTCTCCGGTTTTTCTCTGTAACATTGTCTGTCTCTCGAACATGCTATGTCCTGTTGCCTTGAGGTTTTGTATATAAAGGAGAGTGTTCCTTAATAAAGTACTCAGTCAGTTGATTGCATCCTGCCTTTGAGTTCACAACCCTCTCTCGGCCCGTCACAGTTGCGTATGACGTGTTGCCCCCAAACGTTCAACCGCACAGTGACGTACCTATTCACACGTCAAGCCAGTTATTAACGGGAGAAGGAGAGGGCGTCTTTAGGAGTGGTCCTTAGTCCCAGGAGGACCCAGGGAAGCTGAGTAAACCAGTTGCAATCCTTGCAGTGGGACATCAAAGCTGCTTTGAGGGTGCGATGAAAACGTTCAACCATTCCATTGGCAGCGGGGTTGTAGGCCGTTGTCTGATGTAGGGTGATGCCCAGGAGATTCGCTAATGACGTCCACAATTGAGAGGTGAAAGTGG
>NC_090732.1:49426768-49451768 GCF_036898095.1 Palaemon carinicauda | reverse complement strand
ACTGTATGTATCTATATATATATATATATATATATATATATATATATATATATATATATATATATATATATATATATATATATATATATATATATATTCATATTCACACAAAAATATATGTTTATATACGTAGGCTACATATATAAATATACATAAAATATAACAGATATATATATATATATATATATATATATATATATATATATATATATATATATATATATATAAAATATATATATTTATATATAAATGAGAGTGGTGAGAGACTGGTAGACATGTGTGTTGAACAAGAGATGGTAATAGGTGCTAGCTTCTTTAAAAAGAAAGATAAGAATAAGTATACATGGGTAAGAGTGACAAATGGAAGAGTAGTAGAAAGGGCATTAATGGATTATGTGTTGGTAACTAGAAGAATGTTTGGAAGATTGAAAGACGTGCACGTGTTTAGGGGTATGGCTAACGGTATGTCTGATCATTTTTTGGTGGAAGGAAAATTAGTTGTAGCAAAAGAGTGGGGGAATAGAGTAGGTGGATGTAAAAGGGAGGTAGTGAGGATTGAAGAGCTAATAAAACCGGGGGTAAGAAGTAAATATCAGGAAAGGTTGAAAATGGCATATGATGAGGTGGGAGTAAGAGAAACTGGTAATTTAGAGGAGGAATGGAAGTTAGTAAAAGAAACTTTTGTTGGGATTGCAAGTGATGTATGTGGCAAGAAGGTTGTTGGAGGCAGCATGAGGAAGGGCAGTGAATGGTGGAATGAAGGAGTGAAGGTGAAAGTGGAAGAGAAGAAGAGGGCTTTTGAAGAATGGCTGCAGAGTAATAGTATGGAGAAGTATGAAAAATATAGAGAGAAAAAGGTGGAAGTAAAGCGCAAGGTACGTGAGGCAAAGAGGGCAGCTGACCTGAGGTGGGGTCAGGGATTGGGTCAGTCATATGAAGAGAATAAGAAGAAGTTTTGGAAAGAAGTGAAGAGAGTAAGGAAGGCTGGCGCAAGAATTGAAGAGACAGTGAAAGATGGAAATGGAAGGTTGTTAAAAGGAGAGGAGGCAAGGAAAAGGTGGGCGGAATATTTTGAAAGTTTGCTGAATGTTGAGGATAATAGGGAGGCAAATATAACTGCTGTTCCAGGTGTTGAGGTGCCAGTGATGGGAGATGAGAATGAGAGAGAGATAACAATAGAGGAAGTGAGGAGAGCACTAGATGAAACGAGAGTAGGAAAAGCATCTGGTATGGACGGTGTGAAAGCTGAGATGTTGAAGGAAGGGGGTGTGACTGTACTTGAATGGTTGGTGAGATTGTTTAATATGTGTTTTGTGTTGTCAATGGTACCAGTAGATTGGGTTTGTGCATGTATTGTACCACTATATAAGGGTAAGGGAGATGTGCATGAGTGTTGTAATTCAAGAGGTATTAGTTTGTTGAGTGTAGTTGGAAAAGTGTATGGTAGAGTACTGATTAATAGGATTAAGGATAAAACAGAGAATGCAATCTTGGAAGTACAGGGTGGTTTTAGAAGAGGTAGGGGTTGTATGAATCAGATTTTTACAGTTAGGCAGATATGCGAGAAATATTTAGCAAAAGGTAAGGAGGTGTATGTTGCGTTTATGGATCTGGAGAAAGCATATGATAGAGTTGATAGGGAAGCAATGTGGAATGTGATGAGGTTATATGGAGTTGGTGGAAGGTTGTTGCAAGCAGTGAAAAGTTTATACAAAGGTAGTAAAGCATGTGTTAGAATAGGAAATGAAGTGAGTGATTGGTTTCCGGTGAGAGTGGGGCTGAGACAGGGATGTGTGATGTCGCCGTGGTTGTTTAACTTGTATGTTGATGGAGTGGTGAGAGAGGTGAATGCTCGAGTGCTTGGACGAGGATTAAAACTGGTAGGCGAGAATGACCATGAATGGGAGGTAAATCAGTTGCTGTTTGCGGATGATACTGTACTGGTAGCAGACACAGAAGAGAAGCTTGACCGACTAGTGACAGAATTTGGAAGGGTATGTGAGAGAAGGAAGTTGAGAGTTAATGTGGGTAAGAGTAAGGTTATGAGATGTACGAGAAGGGAAGGTGGTGCAAGGTTGAATGTCATGTTGAATGGAGAGTTACTTGAGGAGGTGGATCAGTTTAAGTCTGTTGTTGCAGCAAATGGTGGAGTGGAAGCAGATGTACGTCAGAGAGTGAATGAAGGTTGCAAAGTTTTGGGGGCAGTTAAGGGAGTAGTAAAAAATAGAGGATTGGGCATGAATGTAAAGAGAGTTCTATATGAGAAAGTGATTGTACCAACTGTGATGTATGGATCGGAGTCGTGGGGAATGAAAGTGATGGAGAGACAGAAATTGAATGTGTTTGAGATGAAGTGTCTAAGGAGTATGGCTGGTGTATCTCGAGTAGATAGGGTTAGGAACGAAGTGGTGAGAGAGAGAACGGGTGTAAGAAATGAGTTAGCGGCTAGAGTGGATATGAATGTGTTGAGGTGGTTTGGCCATGTTGAGAGAATGGAAAATGGTTGTCTGCTAAAGAAGGTGATGAATGCAAGAGTTGAGGGGAGAAGTACAAGAGGAAGGCCGAGGTTTGGGTGGATGGATGGTGTGAAGAAAGCTCTGGGTGATAGGAGGATAGATGTGAGAGAGGCAAGAGAGCGTGCTAGAAATAGGAATGAATGGCGAGCGATTGTGACGCAGTTCCAGTAGGCCCTGCTGCTTCCTCCGGGGCCTTAGATGACCGCGGAGGTAGCAGCAGTAGGGGAGTCAGCATTATGAAGCTTCATCTGTGGTGGAAATGTGGGAGGTTGGGCTGTGGCACCCTAGCAGTACCAGCTGAACTCGGTTGAGTCCCTGATTAGGCTGAAGGAACATAGAGAGTAGAGGTCCCCTTTTTTGTTTTGTTTCATTGTTGGTGTCGGCTACCCCCCAAAATTGGGGGAAGTGCCTTGGTATATAGATATATATATATATATATATAATATATATATATATATATATATATATATATATATATATATATATATATATATATATATATATATATATGTGTGTACACATATACATATATATAATAAATGATAATTAACATATATACAGTATATATATATATATATATATATATATATATATATATATATATATATATATATATATATATATATATATATATATATATATATATATATATTCATATTCACTCAAAAATCTATGTTTATATACGTACATATATAAATATACATAAAATATAAGATATATATAATATATAATATATATATATATATTTATACATATATATATATTAATATATATATATATATATATATATATATATATATATATATATATATATATATATATATATATATATATATATATATATATATATATATATATATATATTTATATATATATAATATATATATATATATATATATATATATATATATATATATATATATATATATATATAAATTATATATATGTACACATATACATATATATAACATATGTATATAAACATATATATATATATATATATATATATATATATATATATATATATATGTATATATATACACATATATATATATAATATATATATATATATATATATATATATATATATATATATATATATATATATATATATATATAAACATATATATATATATATATATATATATATATATATATATATATATATATATATATATATATATATATATATATATATATACTGTATATATATACACACATACACACACATATATATATATATATATATATATATATATATATATATATATATATATATATATATATATATATATAGTCTCATATATTTAAATTCATATGATAAAATGAATACACAAAAATAAATACTTCTATTTACTGTAATGAAATGAAAATTTTCCTATGGGACTTAACGCGAAAGTACCTCTTCTTTCTTGTAATTTGCTAAAAAGGAAACTTCTTTCTTGTAATCTGCTAAAAAGGAAAAATAGCAAAGGAAAAATTGAAAGTAAACAAGAAAACGGGATAACATGCGTATTCCCTCTACATCAGACAACTTAGAAACAAATAACTTCTCAGAAATCAATTAAAAAAAAAAAAAAAAAAAAAATTCTTTATGGCTAAGTGTTTTCCCTCGGTTAAAGCGTAAACGATACCAAATTTCACCCGGAGGCCTCTTACGGTAATTGCGTAGTTCTGCGTAACATTAAAAAAAAGGCTATATACGCTCGCGGTATTTTCCTTTCGGGGCTGCCTCTGTCCGTCTGTCTGTCTTTCCCCATCAGATAAGCCTTTCGCCAACCTGCGGCAACTATAATCATGCTTACTTACGGCAACGATATATTGCGCCTTCTTGCCTAGGCTATAAATCTCTCAAGGGCTTAAGGCGTGGGTTATTCGAGTGTTATAATCAATTACGTTTTTAAACAGTTTTGTTCGTTGTCACTTTTCGAATGTATCTACTCTTTATAATAACGAGCAAGTGTTTGGGTATATATATATATATATATATATATATATATATATATATATATATATATATATATATATATATATATATATATATATATGTATGTATACATATATAAATATACATATATATGTATATATATATATATATATATATATATATATATATATATAAATATACATATATTTAAATGTATATATATAAATATACATATATATGTATATAAATTTGTATATATATATATATATATATATATATATATATATATATATATATATATATAAACACACACACACACACACACATATATATATATATATATATATATATATATATATATATATATATATATATATATATATATGTATATATGCAAATATACATATATATATATATATATATATATATATATATATATATATATATATATATATATACATACATACATTATATATGTATGTATATATATGTAAATATACACACAAACACATATATACATATATATGAATTATATATATATATATATATATATATATATATATATATATATATATATATATATATATATATATATATATATATATTTACATACATTATATATTTACAGTACACACACACACACACACACACACACATATATATATATATATATATATATATATATATATATATATATATATATATATATATATATATATATGTGTGTGTGTGTGTGTGTGTGTGTGTGTGTGTGTGTGTAAATATCACCCACGAAATGCATTTAATACCGAATTCTATCTTGGGAATACATATCCACTTGGAATTCATTTTATGGTAACAGCTTCTGGCCGGGTGGTGATTCGAACCACCACCTGTACGGCTAGAAACCATGCTGGCAGGGACCCTACCGACTCAGCTATCAAGAGAGACTAAAAGTTTATGACAAGTCCCCCTACATATTCCTGTCGAATTCAGGATTCTGTTCATAGACTTGAAATAGACCCATCTCCACCATGATAGCTGGATCGTGAGTTTGCAACACGTGGTTATTTTAATGAACATATATCACAAGCACACGTGATTTTAATTAATGTAAATATCACCCACGAAATGCATTTAATACCGAATTCTATCTTGGGAATACATATCCATGAACAGAATCCTGAATTCGACAGGAATATGTAGGGGGACTTGTCATAAACTTTTAGTCTCTCTTGATAGCTGAGTCGGTAAGGTCCCTGCCAGCATGGTTTCTAGCCGTACAGGTGGTGGTTCGAATCACCACCCGGCCAGAAGCTGTTACCATAAAATGAATTCCAAGTGGATATGTATTCCCAAGATAGAATTCGGTATTAAATGCATTTCGTGGGTGATATTTACATTAATTAAAATCACGTGTGCTTGTGATATATGTTCATATATATATATATATATATATATATATATATATATATATATATATATATATATATATATATATATATATATATATATATATATATAATTTCCGGTCATGCTCAGCGGCATTGCCAGATGTATAACTACTCGGTCTCTCCCCGTCCCTTGGGTATAGGGAGTAGTCATACCCTGGTGAGAGGGATTCTAGTTGGGTGAGGAGTTGGGAAAGGTTTAATGTGCGTGTGGGTGCGTGTACATATCCATCTAAATATTTACACATTACATTTGACAGGTCACGTACACTATTATCAGTATGTTTGAGACACGTCACCTTGAATTAAAGTGATTTATCGCTATCTCAATTTGCAAGAAATGATGCAAATAGACGATTTTGCGATCATATTATGAACCCTTGCAAATCCATCTACTATATTTGCGATGACATTACAATAGCCTTGAATATCCATCTACTACACTTGCGATGTCATTACAATAGTCTTGAATATCCATCTACTATATTTGCAATGACATACGATAGCCTTGAATATCCATCTACTACACTTGCGATGACATTACGATAGCCTTGAATATTCATCTACTATATTTGCAATGACACTACGATAGCCTTGAATATCCATCTACTATATTTGTGATGACATTATGATAGCCTTGAATATCCATCTACTATATATGCGATGACATTACAATAGCCTTGAATATCCATCTACTACACTTGCGATGACATTATGATAGCCTTGATTATCCATCTACTATATTTGCGATGACATTACGATAGCCTTGAATATCCATCTACTATATTTGCGATGACATTACAATAGCCTTGAATATCCATCTACTATATTTTCGAGGACATTACGATAGCCTTGAATATCCATCTACTATATTTGCGATGACATACGATAGCCCGGAATATCCATCTACTATATTTGCAATGACACTACGATAGCCTTGAATATCCATCTACTATATTTGCGATGACATTACGATAGCCTTGAATATCCAATACTATATTTGCGATGGCATTACGATAGCCTAGAATATCCATCTACTATATTTGCGATGACATTACGATAGCCTTGAATATCCATCTACTATATTTGCGATGACATAGGATAGCCTTGAATATCCATCTACTATATTTGCGATAACATACGATAGCCTTGAATGTCCATCTACTATATTTGCGATGACGTTACGATAGCCTTGAATATCCATCTACTATAATTGCGATGACATTACGATAGCCTTGAATATTCATCTACTGAATTTGCGATGACGTTACGATACCCTTGAATATCCATCTACTATATTTGCGATGACATTACGATAGCCTTGAATATCCATCTACTATATTTCCAATGACGTTACGATAGCCTTGAACATTCATCTACTGAGTTTGCGATAACGTTAAGATAGTATTGAATATCCATCTACTATATTTGCGATGACATTACGATAGCCTTGAATATTCATCTACTATATTTGCGATGATATTACGATAGCCTTGAACATCATTCTACTATATTTGCGATGACACTACGATAGCCTTGAATATTCATCTACTATATTTGCGATGATATTATGATAGCCTTGAATATCCTTCTACTATATTTGCGATGATATTACGATAGCCTTGAATATTCATCTTCTATATTTGCGATGACAGTACGATAGCCTTGAATATCCATCTACTATATTTGCGATGACATTATGATAGCCTTGAATATTCATCTACTATATTTGCGATGATATTACGATAGCCTTGAATATCCATCTACTATAATAGCGATGACATTACGATAGTCTTGAATATCCATATACTATATTTGCGTTTACATTACGATAGCCTTGAATATCCATCTACTATATTTGCGTTAACATTAAGATAGCCTCGAATATCCATCTACTATATTTGCGATGACATTACGATAGCCTTTAATACCCATCTACTATATTTGCGATGACACTACGATAGCCTTGAATATCCATCTACTATATTTGCGATGACATTACGATAGCCTTGAATATTCATCTACTATATTTGCGATGACATTACGATAGCCTTGAATATTCATCTACTATATTTGCGATGATATTACGATAGCCTTGAATATCCATCTACTGTACTATAATAGCGATGACATTACGATAGTCTTGAATATCCATATACTATATTTGCGTTTACATTACGATAGCCTCGAATATCCATCTACTATATTTGCGATGACATTACGATAGCCTTTAATACCCATCTACTATATTTGCGATGACATTACGATAGCTTTGCATATCCATCTATTACAGCATGAGAACATGAAGTTTGTAAACATTTTTCAATTGAATCATTCATAATTCTTATATGTATACTTGAATTAACCACTTAATTCTTATATGTTTTATAGTTTATATAGAAAATATCTAATCTAATATTGTTACTGTTTTTAAAATATTTAATTTTTCCTAGTTTCCTTTTCTCACTGGGTTATTTTTCCCTGTTGGAGCCCCTGGGCTTATAGCATCCTGCTTTTCTAACTAGGGTTGTAACTTAGTAAGTAATAATAATAACAATAATAATAATAATAATAATAATAATAGAATCCCTCTCACCAGAGTATGACTACTCCCTCTACCCAAGAGACAGGGAGAGACCGAGTAGTTATACATCTGGCAATGCTGATGAGTATGTGGTAGTCGTAGTAATAATAATAATAATAATAATAATAATAATAATAATAATAATAATAATAATAATAATAATAATAATAACAACTGTACCCTAAATTTAATCATAGCCACCCAATAAAGAAATCGTTAAACATCTCTGTAACACCATGCAACATTCTTCATGCAAATAGACCAAGACACAGTCCCTGGGGGCAAAGGTTGGATCCCTCTAGACGGGCAAGCTTGGTGGCAGCTACCACACAACTAGATCCTCCATCCTTTAAAAGAAACAATAGGACTCCCGATTAGGTCCGTCTCATAGCGTATGCGCTAATAGGAATTCCGCTCACACCTTCCAAGGGGTGAAATGTTAACCCGGTGTACCGGTTTGAAATTACCCCCTCCAAATCTTACCCCCCGGTAATTTGAAACCGGATTCAAACTACCGGGGGGTAACTTGATACCGGTTTCAAGCTACCCCCGGGGGGTAATTTGAAACCGGTTTTATGGTACCCCCCTGGTTTCAAATTACCCCCCTCGTTTTTGCGCAGGATCTCATCATTTATGAATATTAATAAATTGCTTTTGATCAGGGTCAACACAATCATTAGGTAATATGTATATACATGTACTGTTTCACCTATTGGTATCGTTTATTAATATCCAGCCTTTATCCGTCTTATGTTTATATCTTAGCTAATAAATGTCGGATATTCCATTATCAGTCATGGGCGCATATTTGACCGAGATAGGAAGACGAGGTGAAATTTAATTTTGACGGTTATTTTTTTCCATTATTTGAAATATTTCATAATTATATTGCAAGCAAATATTATATAAGGTATAATCAACATATTGATCATAAGTATATATATATATATATATATATATATATATATATATATATATATATATATATATATATGTATATATATATATATATATATATATATATATATATATATATATATATATATATATATATATATATATATATATATATATATATATATATAATACATGTATATGTATTTGTATGTATGTTGTAAATACTATATCATTCATGATATCTGTAAATAATTGACACTTTTAATAAACTAAGATTGTAAGCAATTATAACAGTTTTAATAAAACATGGCACAGTACATGCTGTTTGCTTCTACTGTACTTACATTGGTTGTTTGTATACGAAAACACCTGGACTACGGAAAAGTCGTTACACTTTATAGCCCTCTATGGATGACATTGAACACAGCTTGTGTTAATCTCACAACTGTTGTTACTGATTTTAGCCTAAAGGCAGGCAGCTGTGTGTTATCATGGGCTAAATCAAATCCTATTTAAACCATCTTCCAGAATAGTAAGTGATGGATTCGTGTATGGATTTTTTTTCTCTGTTGTTGATCTTGAAATGGAAAATTATTGAAAAACGGTGTCATAAAATGTTTAAGAATTTTACCTGAAATGTATCATAAAGAAAAAAAAAAAGACCTCGCCACATGGTCACCTGTACATTTCCATGCGGTTTATATCACTTCTGCCCCTTTGTCATAGCTCCATTCTTTCTTATTACTCATTTCATCAAATGACAAAACTGCAATACCTAGTAATCGAGACTTCATACCATCTTTAATGTCCTCTGGTTTAAAATGAATCGAGCTAACAGTAGCTTACACAACGTTAATTCTGTCCGCACGACGACATGCATGTTGGTAATTTATATTTGAGCTTTTATTTTTTACGTGCATAGCATCCAAATACTACAAAGTTACTATGCATTATCAGTGACAGAATAAATGAATAAAGAAAGAGATATATGGACACAAGGAGTTCTATTGTTATATTGCAATTATGGGTATGGTCAAACCATTTTAAGAGCAAACTCGGAGCCCAATAGCGGCAATGCCAGTTCTCTTGGGTCATTTTCAAAGCACACCTGGCTTAGCCGCTTTAATCTATGGGCGAGCCAAGAATAGGAGAAAAGGGACTAATAAGTCATTCACCCGGATTTGAACGGTCTAAGAATATAATCCTTTAATTTGATACTCTCCCTAAATTGTTTCCTTCGTTCTTTTTGTTTGCAACCACGTGGTGACAAGTTGAAACGCTTAAATATAACAAATAGCAAAATTGTTATAAATCGATTATCATACTAACAGAAATAATCTTAATTTTGATATCAAATGAATTCATTTCTCAATTCTGATTGATTATTTTTTAAAAGACAGGATTCTTTACAAAGGATTTAATTAACTATGTTTAATATGGTATATCTACGTAGGTGATTGTATTGTTTTAGAATTTATTTAATTAATCGACAAAATTAATTTCTTTACAACAAAGGTTATATTAGCAAACGTGGTTATGGTGACTTCGTCAGATGAAGTTAGTGCTATCACAAAAGATTCAATAAATTAGTTCATTCAGACCATTTTCATGTCTTCCTTTAAAATGTTATCAGTATGCTTAATACCCTTGACCCAATTTACCTTGCAAATCTGAAACAAAGTCGTTTTTTATAAGTTGGCTGCATCTGTGACACGTTTGATTGTTTGGTCAATTCCAAATTTAACAATTTCATTACCATTTTCCCATTTTTTTTCTTACTATTTAATTTAGTAAATATTTTTTTCCATGTAATGCTAAAACAGGGTTCATTATGATGGTTTTGATTTCAAATATTTTTACGGGTAATATCTATGTTTTTTACTTAATAATTGTTTTGTATAAAGTTAGATGCGTCATAGTTTGTGTTTAATTGAAAGATAAGGCCAGTTAATTAAAAATAAAAAAAAAAAAAAAAATCTCGACAATCACGCGCACACTGAAATAAAATAAAGTTTTACCTCGCCGTGATCACTAAACCTTAAATGAAAGTCTGTAACTTCAAATATTGTGAATTAGGGAATTATATGACACTTTAGGTCTTAAATACGAAAATATCAACAATCACACGAACAGAAACAAAATAAAATTTTACCTCGCCTTTATCACAGAACCTTGAATTACAGTCTGTGACTTTTAACGTGTCATATAATTCACTAATACACAATTTTTGGTCTTAAATACCAGATTAAACTACTTTTCCTACTGCTGCGAAGGCAACAATAAATGCATGATACATATTTGCGATGTCACATGAATTATTTATCATTCTGATGAGGGGGTAACTTGAAAACAGAGGGGGTAACTTGAAACCGGTTTCAAACTACCCCCCCGGTAATCTGAAACCGGTTTGAAGTTACCGGGGGGTAATTTGAAACGGGGGGTAACTTGAATCCTTTACACCGGCCTCCAGAAGCCATCAAAGGGCGCCGGTGTACCGGTTTGAAATTACCCCCTCCAAATCTTACCCCCCCGATAATTTGAAACCGGATTCAAACTACCGGGGGGTAACTTGATACCGGTTTCAAGCTACCCCCGGGGGTAATTTGAAACCGGTTTTATGGTACCCCCCTGGTTTCAAATTACCCCCCTCGTTTTTGCGCAGGATCTCATCATTTATGAATATTAATAAATTGCTTTTAATCAGGGTCAACACAATCATTAGGTTATATGTATATACATGTATTGTTTCACCTATTGGTATCGTTTATTAATATCCAGCCTTTATCCGTCTTATGTTTATATCTTAGCTAATAAATGTCGGATATTCCATTATCAGTCATGGGCGCATATTTGACCGAGACAGGAAGACGAGGTGAAATTTAATTTTGACGGTTATTTTTTCCATTATTTGAAATATTTCATAATTAAATTGCAAGCAAATATTATATAAGGTATAATCAACATATTGATCATAAGTATATATGTATACATACATACATATATATATATATATATATATATATATATATATATATATATATATATATATATATATATATATATACTGTATCTATCTATCTATCTATCTATATATATATATATATATATATATATATATATATATATATATATATATATATATATATATATATATATACATATAATACATGTATATGTATTTGTATGTATGTTGTAACTACTATATCATTCATGATATCTGTAAATAATTGAAACTTTTAATAAAGCAAGATTGTAAGCAATTATAACAGTTTTAATAAAACGTGGTACAGTACATGCTGTTTGCTTCTACTGTACTTACATTGGTTGTTTGTATACGAAAACACCTGAACTACGGAAAAGTCGTTACACTTTATAGCCCTCTATGCATGACATTGAACACAGCTTGTGTTAATCTCACAACTGTTGTTACTGATTTTAGTCTAAGGGCAGGCAGCTGTGTGTTATCATGGGCTAAATCAAATCCTATTTAAACCATCTTCCAGAGTAGTAAGTGATGGATTCGTGTATGGATTTTTTTTTCTCTGTTGTTGATCTTGAAATGGAAAATTATTGAAAAACGGTGTCATAAAATGTTTAAGAATTTTACCTGAAATGTATCATAAAGAAAAAAAAGACCTCGCCACATGGTCACCTGTACATTTCCATGCGGTTTATATAACACTTCTGCCCCTTTGTCATAGCTCCATTCTTTCTTATTACTCATTTCATCAAATGACAAAACAGCAATACCTAGTAATCGAGACTTCATACCATCTTTAATGTCCTCTGGTTTAAAATGAATCGAGCTAACAGTAGTTTACATAACGTTAATTCTGTCTGCACGACGACATGCATGTTGGTAATTTATATTTGAGCTTTTATTTTTTACGTGCATAGCATCCAAATACTACGAAGTTACTATGCATTATCAGTGACAATAAATTAATAAACAAAGATATATATGGACACAAGGAGTTCTATTGTTATATTGCAACTATGGGTATGGTCAAACCATTTTAAGAGCAAACTCGGAGCCCAATAGCGGCATTGCCAGTTCTCTTGGGTCATTTTCAAAGCACACCTGGCTTACCGCATTAATCTATGGGCGAGCCAAGAAAAGGAGAAAATGGTCAGCTAATAAGTCATTCACCCGGATTTGAACGGTCTAAGAATATAATCCTTTAATTTGATACTCTCCCTAAATTGTTTCCTTCGTTCTTTTTGTTTGCAACCACGTGGTGACAAGTTGAAACTCTTAAATATAACAAATAGCAAAATTGTTATAAAACGATTAACATACTAACAGAAATAATCTTAATTTTGATATCAAATGAATTCATTTCTCAATTCTGATTGATTATTAAAAGACAGGATTCTTTACAAAGGATTTAATTAACTATGTTTAATATGGTATATTTACGTAGGTGATTGTATTGTTTTAGAATTTATTTAATTAATCGACAAAATTAATTTCTTTACAACAAAGGTTATATTAGCAAACGTGGTTATGGTGACTTCGTCAGATGAAGTTAGTGCTATCATAAAAGATTCAATAAATTAGTTCATTCAGACCATTTTCATGTCTTCCTTTATAATGTTATCAGTATGCTTAATACCCTTGACCTAATTTGCCTTGCAAATCTGAAACAAAGTCGTTTTTTATAAGTTGGCTGCATCTGTGACACGTTTTATTGTTTGGTCAATTCCAAATTTAACAATTTCATTACCATTTTCCCATTTTTTTTCTTAATATATAATTTAGTAAATATTTTTTTCCATGTAATGCTAAAACAGGGTTCATTATGATGGTTTTGATTTCAAATATTTTTACGGGTAATATCTATCTTTTTTTTACTTAATAATTGTTTTGTATAAAGTTAGATGCGTCATAGTTTGTGTTTAATTGAAAGGTAAGGCCAGTTATTTAAAAAAAAAAAAAAAAAAAATTCGACAATCACGCGCACACTGAAATAAAATAAAGTTTTACCTCGCCGTGATCACTAAACCTTAAATGAAAGTCTGTAACTTCAAATATTGTGAATTAGGGAATTATATGACACTTGTTAGGTCTTAAGTACGAAAATATCAATAATCACACGAACAGAAATAAAATAAAATTTTACCTCGCCTTTATCACAAAACCTTGAATTACAGTCTGTGACTTTTAACGTGTCATATAATTCACTAATACACAATTTTTGGTCTTAAACACCAGATTAAACTACTTTTCCTACTGCTGCGAGGCCAGCAATAAATGCATGATACATTTTTGCAATGTCACATGAATTATTTATCATTCTGATGAGGGGATAACTTGAAAACAGAGGGGGTAACTTGAAACCGGTTTCAAACTACCCCCCCCCCCGGTAATCTGAAACCGGTTTCAAGTTACCGGGGGGTAATTTGAAACGGGGGGTAACTTGAATCCTTTACATGCCGGGGTGGTTAGCACGCGGGTCCTTCGCGCGCTAGGATGCACTTAGGATCTCGAAAACAAATGCAAGGAGAATCTTTAGACCATCTTTTGGTCTTTATTGCGTATAACAAGGCGCTGGTGATAATTGGGTATTGGAGGCGATATTTGACTCGCATAATTGGTTTGAAATATTTCTTGATTTAATTAAATTTTTAGTATTCATCATATGGTAGTAATTATTCGCTTTAATGTTAATTTACATCTAATGGATATACTGTATTTATATTAGGTATTAGTTCAGTTGTGTTCTGTTGGAAACTGATCGTAAATTTCAATAAACTACATGCACACATAAATGGATTATATATATATATATATATATATATATATATATATATATATATATATATATATATATATATATATATATACATATATATATGTATATATATATATATAAATTATATATATATATATATATATATATATATATATATATATATATATATATTTATATATATAATTTATATATATATAT
The DNA here is from genome assembly GCF_036898095.1 of Palaemon carinicauda. Taxonomy (NCBI): domain Eukaryota; kingdom Metazoa; phylum Arthropoda; class Malacostraca; order Decapoda; family Palaemonidae; genus Palaemon; species Palaemon carinicauda. The sequence continues at coordinate 49,436,460 of NC_090732.1, read as the reverse complement.
ATATATATATATATATACATATATATATATATATATATATATATATATATATATATATATATAAATTATATATATATAAATATATATATGAATATATATATAAATATATATACATACATATAACTATATATACATATATATAAATATATATAGATAATATATTTATATAAATATATATATATATATATATATATATATATATATATATATATATATGTATATATATATAAATATATAAATATATGTATATATACATATATATATATATATATATATATATATATATATATATATATATATATATATATTTATATATTATATATAATATATATATATATATATATATATATATATATATATATATATATAATATACATACATATATATATATATATATATATATTTATATATATATATATATATATATATATATATATATATATATATATATATATATATATATAGAGAGAGAGAGAGAGAGAGAGAGAGAGAGAGAGAGAGAGAGAGAGAGAGAGAGAGAGAGAGAGAGAGAGAGAGAGAGAGAGAGAGAGAGAGAGAGAGAGGTAACAAGTGAGAGCGAACCATTTTCTTGTATCAGAACGAATGATAGGGAAAGATAAAAATCTCTAGATAAAAATGTGGGAATGTCAAAAATAAAAACAATATTTAGCAGTTAAATACGTCAGAACAAATATTTTTCTTATATCAGTACGAACTAGAAAAGCACTCAGAGTACAGACCTCCACCACGGCAGATTATATCTCGAAATTAGCTTGCCTTTCCCAGAATCGAATTTAGACCGTAGGCGTATTTGAAGTCTGTGCGACAACCATGTGCAAACTTGGGGTAAAGGTTAATGTTAATTCGGTCGACCTTTTGCTCGACCTTGACCTTGACCTTTGACCTAAGACTTTCAAAACTGGACCACTTCCACGTCTGAACATAATAATTAATCCCAGTTACTCTATGAGCAAAACTGTGGTCAGTAAGTTATTCACAAACAAACAGGGGTGAAAACATAACCTCCTCCAGACTTCGTTGGGGAGGTAATAAAGCGAGATAAAAACCAATGAATAAAAATGTGCGAATGTCCTAAAAGGAAAAGCAATACACACCAATTCACAAGTCAAAACAAATCATATTCTTTTACCAGAACGAACTCAACGAAAAGCAGTTAAAAAGTCAGTATAAATAGAACGCTAAATTATATCAAGTTTTAGGAGTGAAGGTTATTACAAAGAATTACCAATTACCTAGAAAATATTCAAGATAAGCACCAGATAATGATCCATTTTTCGTAAAAATACAAACGCATTAAGCAGGAATGTAATCTCTGAATGAGTATAAAAAAAGAAAGAAAAATAATAATAATAGTTATAATACTAATGAATACAAACACATTAAGCAGGAATGTAATATCTGAATGATCATGTACCTCAAGATTGCAAAAAAGTACAGTAAAAAAAAAAAAAATAAAAAAAATAATAATAATTATAATACTGAAAAATACAAACGCATTGAGCAGGAATATAATCTCTCAATGAGCATGTACCCCAAGATTAAAAAAAAAAAAAAAAGGGACAGTAAAAAAAAAGAAAAAGAAAATAATAATTATAATACTAAAAGCTACAAACGCATTAAACAGGAATGTAATCTCTGAATGAGCATGTACCTTAAGATTACAAAGAAAAGAAAAAAAAAATAATAATTACTGTATAATACTAAAAAATACAACCGCATTAAGAAAGAATGTAATCTTTCAATGAGCATGTACCCCCAAGATTAATAATAAAAACAATATATATATATATATATATATATATATATATATATATATATATATATATATATATATATATATATATATATATATATATATATATATATATATATATATATATATATATATATATATATGATTATTATACTGAAAAATACAAACACATTAAGCAAGAATGTAATCTCTGAATGAACATGTACCCCAAGATTGCAAAAAAAAAGTACAGTAAAAAAAAAAAGAAGTAAAAAGTAAAAAAATTATAATACGCTTCGTTACTCACATTCAGATGACCAAAAACTCCTCTGCAGCATTTTCCATTGCAAGGTGAAAAAGGGCTGAACCTGGATTAACGCCTTGGGCTGGAAAAAAATGCAACCAATGTAATGGAATCATAATGAGTCGTTTAGAAGTAATGGCGTGACTGATTTAGGTTTGAAGATGATAATAGAGAAAATGGTTATGTAAGGATTATTATTATTATTATTATTATTATTATTATTATTATTATTATTATTATTATTATTATTTGCTAAGCTACAACCCTAGTTGGAGAAGCAGGATGCTATAAGCCCAGGGGCTCCAACAGGGAAAATAGCTCAGTGAGGAAAGGAAACGAAGTAAAAATAAAATATTTTAAGAAGAGCAACAACATTAAAATAAACTTATAAATTGAATAATTAAAGATTGTTTTTCTGATTTATTTTGGAAAAAGTATTGATGAATTGATTTGGTCATCCTTCACTCAAAACAAAGTTGATATAGAATTATACAGGAAAATAAAAAAGAAAGAAAATTGAGAACCTTTAGTATTTGATACTATACTTTAAAACAAAAATGGTAACCAATTAGCAAATCAATCAGGAATTAATGATTTTGTCTTTCTTCAATCAAGAACAAAGTTGATTAATAATTATATAAGAAAATAAAAAAAAAATAAATAAAAACTGAGAACATAATACAGTATTTGCAACTATAGTTTAATACTAAAATGACAACCAGTTATATCAATTAGAATATAATGATTTTGTCTTCCTTCGATCAAGAACAAAGTTGATTAATAATTATATAAGAAGATAAAAGACATAAAAAAACGGAGAACATATTACAGCATTTACTACTATAGTTTAAAAAATATGACAACCAATTAGCCAATCAATCAGGAATGAATGATTTTGTCTTTCTTCAATCAAGAACAAAGTTGATTAATCATTATATAAGAAAATGAAAAATAGCAAAAAGTGAGAACATATTACAGTATTTGCTACTATAGTTTAAAACAAAAAATGGCAACCAGTTACATCAATTAGGAATGTTCTTACTACTTCAGTATTCCCAAATCAGTTAACCCGATTTGTAAAGGTCACCTTCCAGTGTGAAATATAATAAAATAGAAACACATTCTGAGAGTGCAGACTTCCGCCACAGCAGCTTATTTCTCGAAATCAGCTTGCCTTTTCCAGAATCAATTTAGTCCGTAGGCGTAATTGAAGTCTGTGTGACAACCATATACGAACTTGGGGTTAAGGTTAGGGATGATTTGGTCGACCTTTTGCTCGACCTTGACCTTGACCTTTGACCTAGGCCTTTCAAAATTGAATCGCTTTCACGTCTCAACATAACCATTAATCCTTGAAAGTTTCAAGACCACAAAAATACTAGCTTATTGATATTAATTGGGAAGCCCTCATTAAGACTTTTCCAATTAATACCGACTTGTTATGGTTTGGGTGATTAAAAAAATAAAAAACTTCCACTTTCCAAATTTGATAAAGTCACCAATGGCACTGAAAGGGTTAAGAGGGAGAGGATAATGATAAATAAAAGGGAGAGGTTAATCTAAAAAAAAGATGCTTACATTTTTCCACATTTTGATTAAACCCACAGTGGCACTGAAAGGGTGAAAAGGGAGAGGATAATCTAAAAAAAGATGCTTACATTTTTTAATTTTGATTATGTTCCCAATGGCACTGAAAGGGTTAAAGTGGAGAGGATAATCGGATTAAATCCAAAATGGTACTGAAAGGATTAAAAGGGAGAGGACAATCTAAAAAGATGAATACATTTTCTCAAATTTTGATCAAGTCACCAATGTCCCTGAAAGGGTTAAAAGGAGGAGAAAAATCTAAAAAAGATGCTTAAATTTTCTCACATTTTGATCAAGTCACCAATGGCACTGAAAGGGTTAAAAGGGTGAGGTTAATCTAAAAAAAGATGCTTGCATTTTTTCACATTTTCATTAAACCCACAATGACACTGAAAGGGTTAAAAGGGTGAGGATAATCTAAAAAAGATTCATACTTTTTTCACATTTTGACTTTGTTAACAATGGCACTGGAAAGGGTTAAAATGGAGAGAATAATCTAACAAAGATTCTTACATTTTTTCACATTTTGATTAAATCCACAATGGCCCTGAAAGGGTTAAAAGGGTGGGGATAATCTAAAAAAAGATGCTTACATTTTTTCACATTTTCATTAAACCACAATGGCACTGAAAGGGTTAAAAGGAAGAGGATAATCTAAAAACATGCTTATATTATTTAAATCTTGATTAAGTTTCCAAAGGCACAGAAAAGGGTTAAAAGGAAGAGGATAATCTAAAAACATGCTTATATTTTTTAATTCTTGATTAAGTTCCCAAAGGCACAAAAAAAGGATAAAATGAAGGGGATAAGCTATCAAATATCACTTTTCTACCCAGCAATGTGTCCTCAACACCAAATTCCCAAAACAGAACCTAAACTAAGGTACGATCATCTCATAGATACCAGCACCATCTATTGCTCTTAAACGGAAGTAACGAACAATTGATTAAAAGTAGTAAAAAGCAAGGTGTTATTATTATTATTATTATCATTATTATTATTATTATTATTATTATTATTTGCTAAGCTTCAACCCTTGTTGGAAAAGCAAGATGCTATAAGCCCAACGGCCCCAAAACAGAGAAAATAGCTCAGTGAGGAAAGGAAGTAAGGAAATATACCACAGAAGTTGAAGAATAATAACATTAGAATAAATCTATCATATTTATAAACTATAAAAACTTCAGAATAACAAGAGAAAGAGAAAAAAGATAGAAAAATGTGCTCAAGTTGTACCCTCAAGCAAGAGAACTCTACTCCACGACAGTGGAAAACCACGGTACAGAGGCTATGGCACTACCAAGACTAGACAACAATGGTTTGATTTTGGAGTGTCCTTCTCCTCGAGGAGTCGCTTACCAGAGCTAAAGAGTCTCTCCTAACCTTACCAAGAGGAAAGTAGCCACTGAACAATTGCAGTGCAGTAAGAAGAATTGTTTGGTAATCTCAGTGTTGTCAGGTGTATGAGGACAGAGGAGAATATTATTATTATTATTATTATTATTATTAAGCTACAACCCTAGTTGGAAAAGCAGAATGCTATAAGCCAAGGGGCTTCAACAGGGAAAATAACCAAGTGAGGAAAGGAAACAAGGAAAAAACAAATATTTTAAGAATAATAAAATAAATATCTTCTATGTAAACTATAGAAACTTTAACAAAACATGAAGAAGAGAAATTAGATAGAATTGTGTGGCCCGAGTGTACCCTCAAGCAAGAGAACTTTAACCCAAGATAGTGGAAGACCATGGTACAGAGGCTATGGCACTACCTAAGACTAGAGAACAATGATTTGATTTTGGAGTGTCCTTCTAGAAGAGCTGCTTACCATTGCTAAAGAGTCTCTTCTACCCTTACCAACCGTAAAGTATCCTCTGAACAACTACAGTGCAGTAGTTAACCCCTTTGGTGAAGAAGAATTGTTTAGTAATCTCAGTGTTGTAAGGTGTATGAGGACAGAGGAGAATCTGTAAAAAATATGCCAGACTATTCGGTGTATTTGTAGGCAAAGGGAAAGTGAACCGCAACCAGAGAGAAGGATCCAATGTAGTACTGTCTGGCCAGTCAAAGGACCCCATACCTCTCTAGCGGTAGTATCTTAACGGCGAGACTATTCGGTGTGTATGTCCCATGTCCACGGATAATGAGACATCAGAACACGAGGTTTTCACTTTATTACAAAAGGCTCGTGAGTACACTATACAGTACAACTATGTCTTAGGTGAGCGCCTAGTCTACTTGAACGCACAGAGGCAACTAACTACCCCTCGCTATCAAGTTGCAATCTTGCTACAACAACATGCTGAATTATAGGTTTTGTGGAATTCCTATGATTATAGAGTTCATATACCTTGACGTACAACACATATCTTCATACAAGAATTAGGACATGTATGTGTGTGTAGGTAAAGGGAAAAAGAACCGTAACCAGAGAGGATACAATGTACTACTACCGTCTGGCCAGTCAAAAGACCCCATAACAATTGCTCTTAAAGAAGGGTTAAACGGAAGTAATGACCCATCGATTAAAAGCAGCAAAAAGCAAGGTATTATAAATAGCAAGTAGTGACATTCTGCGCATACCTAGGGTTGCCAGGTTTTCCAAATGAGAAAAGGCCAACGTCTGGTCAAAATGCCGCTTTAAAAGGCCAAACCTAATAGTCGAAAAAGGCCGAAAATATAAAATTTAAGGCTAGCCAATTTCAAAAAGGCCAAATTTAGGTATCTAGCACGAAAAAGGCTAAATTTGGTGTTTTTTTTTGGCCGGGAAAAAGGCCAACCTGGCAACCCCCTGCATACACCAATCTCGCTACCTACATAACAATCTCCACATAATACCATTTCGCCAAAGATATCACAGCATGATCCAGAGTTTTTCTAAGAGCTTTTTATATCTGGCGCTGCTGGGTATCCCAGAGGCAGTCAGATTAGCATTCAACGGCCATCGAAATGCTAAGGTCTCTTGTAAGCTACTCGGAATGGTGGGGGGGGGGGGGGGGGCGGTTATGCGACACGTTCCCTGAAGTCTTTTGGCAACTTCCCGCTAGAATTCGCACCGAGTAGACAATATATTTTTTTCTATATTAGCGCAAAATGTCAGTGCCAAAGTTTCGCAGATATGATTTCATGTAGGCGATAAGTAAGGAGTCGATCTGTCAATCAATATTACATATATGGTTGTAATGCTTTAAAAAAAAGTGGGAAATTTTCTATTGGGCCCAAGAAGCCAAATATATATTATTTTTCTATGGTAGCGCAAAATGTAAGTGGCAAAGTTTCGCAGATGTAATAAGTAAGGAGTCGATCTGTCAATAAATATTGCATATATGGTTGTAATGCTTTAAAAAAAAAAGTGGAACATTTTCTATAAATCCTATTAGTGCAAAATGTAGGAGATAAAGGTTTCGCAGACGTGATTTCGTGTAGACATTAAGTAATGAGGGACACGATCTGTCAATCAATATTGCCTATTTGGCAAATTTGGCTGTAAAACTTTGAAAAAAGGCAGAAAACTTTCTATACTAGTGCAAAATGTAATTGACAAAGTTTCCCAGACATGATTTTACGTAGTTAATAGGTAAGAAAGGAGTCTATCAGTCAATCGAAATTACATATTCGGTTTTAATTGCTTTGAAAAAAAAGGAAGAAAATTTTCTATACTAGGGCAAAATTAAGTAAAAAGTTACACATACGGGATTTCTTGTAGGCAATAAGGTTGACGTCAACCTATCAATCAATATTGCCTATTCGGCTGTAAAAAATTATTCTACACTATTCTACACTAGTGCAAAATGTAAGAGGTAAAGTTACACAGATGTGATTTAATGTAGGCAATAAGTAAGGAAGGAGTCTATCTGTCAATCAATATTGCATATTCGGCTGTAAAACCTTAAACAGAAAACGTGTCCCTGCAGACTTGATTTTTTATAGGCAATAAGTTAAGCAAAGCCTTGACCTGTCAATCAATAATGTCTATTCGGCTTTTAAAGTTTCGCAAAGAAAAAATAACATATACCGAGCAAGCGAGGAGTCTATACATCAAACAATATTGCCTGTTAGACCGTAAAGCTTTGAAAAAAAAAAGGCAAAAAACCTGTCCCTCCGACACCATCATAATCAAACCTAGATTGTCGTCTAGATATTCGGCTGTAGAGCTTAGAAAAAAAAGACAGAAACCGTGTCCTTGCGACAGTCATAATAAACAGATATTGTCGTCTAGTCACTGTAGAGCTTTGAAAACAAAATAACCAGAAAATTTCTTGCTTGAGGGTACACTCGGGCACACTATTCTATCTCATTTCTCTTCCTCATGTTTTGCTAAAGTTTTTATAGTTAAATTAGGAAATATTTACTTTAATGTTACTATTCCTAAAATATTTTCTTTTTTCCTTGAATTCCTCTCCTCACTGGGCTATTTTCCCTGTTGAAGCCCCTGGGCTTATAGTACTTGCTTTCCAACTAGGGCTGCAGCCTAGCAATTTATAATAATAATAAAACGTATCAATGCGACACCATCATAATAAAACTTAGATTATAGTCATCTAGTCTCGAAGACTTTAGCTTCCCCCAAATCCTTCCACCGACCCTGTTTTCATTTGCATGTCAATACCCACTCGTCCAATAGTGGTGTTCCGACTATTTGTCGTTGACACGCTGAAGCCAAGAAAAGGCTTGTTAGCGCCTTCCATTGAAGGCCCCGAGTGCTAAAACGGTCAATGGCCAAGGTACTAAAGCCTTGTCCATCCGTCAGTCCATCGTCTCCGCCGAGATAATCATCGGGTATGGAAATAGGAGACAGACTGGTCACCGGCCGGTCGGCCTCATACAACAAGAGAATCCTTATCAAGATGTGAAGACGATTGTGAGGATCTTCGCATGAGAGAGATTATTATTATTATTATTATTATTATTATTATTATTATTATTATTATTATTATTATTATTATTATTATTATAATTGTACTTATACTTATAATTATTATATTATTATTATTACTATTATTATTATATTTGTTGTTGTTGTTGTTGTTATCTAAGCCACAACCCTAGTTGGTAAAGCAGGATGCTATAAGCCAAATGACTCCAACAGGGAAAAATAGCCGAATGAGGATAAGAAATAAGTAAAACATACGAGAAGTTTAAGAACAATAATACTAAAATAAATCTTTCATAAACTATAAAACCTTGAAAACAACAAATTGATAAAAAACTTTAAAATAACAAGAGGAAGAGAAACAAATAGAAGAGCGTGCCAGAGTGTACCTTCAAGCAAGATGTGGACGTAAAAGACGATAGGGGTCAAAATTGGTTGTCATATTATGGAAATGAGTTTATCTTAAATGCTTGATTAAACGCTTCAGGTAGGCGACCTGCGGAGAGAGGAGACATTAGTTCCCCTCAAGCATTGCTTTGGTTACGCATCTGTAACGTTTATAATGACATGCGTTATACATCGCTGATAAGAGATGCTTTTAACTTGACCGATGTGGTTATCGCCAGACTTGGGGGTTCGAGTCACACACACACACACACACACACACACACATATATATATATATATATATATATATATATATATATATATATATATATATATATATATATACATTTAAATTGACATATCAATAAATGGATTACATACATACATATATATATATATATATATATATATATATATATATATATATATATATATATATATATTTATATATATATATATATATATATATATATACATATAATGCAACCATTTTTGTACACCGCAGGACAAAGTCCTCAGACATATCAATTCAGGTTTAGGATTTAGCCAGTTTTCATCACCCAGCCAGCCAGCACTGCTTGGTGATGGTGGGAGATTTTCGTCTGATAGCTCACAGCAAATAAACCCCTTCACCTCAATGCATTTGTTGTTGATATAATATAATATAAGATAATATAAAATAATATATATAATATAATATATTATAGTATAATATATTGTAATATAATGTAATTGCACAATGACAAAAACGACAGATCAGGATTACTTGAGCAGAATGAAAAACACCA
>NC_090732.1:49411912-49426268 GCF_036898095.1 Palaemon carinicauda | reverse complement strand
ATATATATATATATATATATATATGTGTTTAACTATATATATATTTATTTATATACTGTATATATATATATATAAGTATATAATATATATATATATATATATAATGTGTTTAATATAAATATATATATATATTTTATACTGTCTACATATATATATATATATATATATATATATATATATTATATATATATATATATATAATAAGAGTATAAATTAATTTATGTGTGTTTTATATATATGAATATATATATATATATATATATATTTATATATATATATATATATATATATATATATATAATTATATATATATATATATATATATATATATATATATATATATAATATATATATGATATCCCCATAAATGCCTTCTTACCATTATACACTTCTCCGTCCACCCAATTTATTCAATTTCGTTCACTTCTCTCCTCTCCCACTTGAGTCCCCGGTTTTTCCTCGCTGATCTAAACTTTATTGCAGTTGCTATCCCAGAATATTCGCTGTTAGCCTCCCTGCATAAAAAAGGAGCAAGAGGAACACCTGCCGTGACGTCAGGTCATCTCGACCAATCAGAAGGCAGGACGTTCGAATTTCTCGCTCTTTGAGGAAAGCCCGTAAAAGAGGCAGCATCTCTCTACGAGAATTGCTAACAGACTCACCTTTCTCGTTTTATTGTGTCCCTAAATTCATCTGCTACTTAATGTCCCTGTATTCATGTGCTTTTAAGATGCCCCTATATTCTTTTGCTTTGAGGATGCCCCCTACATTATTCTGCTTTTAAGATGCCCATACATTTTTGTGCTTTTAAGATGCCCCTTCTTTTGTCCTTTTTTGAGATGCCCCTACATTCATGTGCTTCTAAGATGTCCCTACATTCTTCTGCTTCTAAGATGCCCCTATATTCTTCTTCTTTTGAAATGGCCTACATTCTTCTGGTTCTAAGATGCCCCTACATTCTTCTGCTTCTGAGATGTCCCTACATTCTTCTGCTTCTGAGATGTCCCTACAATCTTCTGCTTTTAAGATACCCATACATTTTTTGTTTTTAAGATGCCCCTTCTTTTGTCCTTCTTTTGAGATGCCCCTACATTCATGTGCTTCTAAGATGTCCCTACATTCTTCTGCTTCTAAGATCCCCCTACATGCTTCTGCTTTGAAGATGCCCCTACATTCTTTTGCCTTTGAGATGCCCCTACATTCTTCTGCTGCTTAGATGTCACTACATTCTTCTGCTTCAAAGATGTCCCTACATTCTTCTTCTTTTGAAATGCCCTACATTCTTCTGCTTTGAAGATGCTCCTACATTTTTCTGCTTCTAAGATGCCCCTATATTCTTCTTCTTTTGAAATGCCCTACATTCTTCTGCTTTGAAGATGCTCCTACATTCTTCTGCTTCTAAGATGCCCCTATATTCTTCTTCTTTTGAAATGCCCTACATTCTTCTGCTTTGAAGATGCTCCTACATTCTTCTGCTTCTAAGATGCCCCTATATTCTTCTTCTTTTGAAATGCCCTACATTCTTCTGCTTTGAAGATGCTCCTACATTCTTCTGCTTCTAAGATGCCCCTATATTCTTCTTCTTTTGAAATGCCCTACATTCTTCTGCTTTGAAGATCCTCCAACATTCTTCTGCTTCTAAGAGGCCCCTATATTCTTCTTCTTTTGAAATGCCCTACATTCTTCTGCTTTGAAGATGCTCCTACATTCTTCTGCTTCTAAGATGCCCCTATATTCTTCTTCTTTTGAAATGCCCTACATTCTTCTGCTTTGAAGATCCTCCAACATTCTTCTGCTTCTAAGAGGCCCCTATATTCTTCTTCTTTTGAAATGCCCTACATTCTTCTGCTTTGAAGATGCTCCTACATTCTTCTGCTTCTAAGATCCCCATACATTTTTTTTGCTTTTAAAATGCCCTTTCTTTTGTCCTTCTTTTGAGATGCCCCTACATTCTTCTGCTTTTAAGATGCTCCTACATTCTTCTGCTTCTGAAATGTCTCTACATTATACTGCTTCTAAGATGTCCCTACATAGTTCTGCTTTGAAGATGTCCCTACATTCTTCTGCTTTTGAGATGCCCCTACATTCTTGTGCTTCTAAGATGCACCTACATTCTTGTGCTTGAAGATGCTCCTACATTCTTCTGCTTCTTAAATGTCCCTACATTTTTCTGCTTCTTAAATGTCCCTACATTCTTCTGCTTTGACGATGCCCCTACATTCTTCTGCTTCTTAAATGTCCCTACATTCTTCTGCTTTTTAAATGTCCCTACATTCTTCTGCTTCTAAGATGCCCCTACATTCTTCTGCTTCTTAAATGTCCCTACATTCTTCTGCTTCTTAAATGCCCCTACATTCTTCTGCTTCTTAAATGTCCCTACATTCTTCTGCTTTTTAAATGTCCCTACATTCTTCTGCTTCTTAAATGCCCCTACATTCTTCTGCTTCTTAAATGTCCCTACATTCTTCTGCTTCTTAAATGCCCCTACATTCTTCTGCTTCTTAAATGTCCCTACATTCTTCTGCTTCTTAAATGCCCCTACATTCTTCTGCTTCTTAAATGTCCCTACATTCTTCTGCTTCTTAAATGCCCCTACATTCTTCTGCTTCTTAAATGTCCCTACATTCTTCTGCTTCTTAAATGCCCCTACATTCTTCTGCTTCTTAAATGTCCCTACATTCTTCTGCTTTTTAAATGTCCCTACATTCTTCTGCTTCTAAGATGCCCCTACATTCTTCTGCTTCTTAAATGTCCCTACATTCTTCTGCTTCTTAAATGCCCCTACATTCTTCTGCTTCTTAAATGTCCCTACATTCTTCTGCTTTTTAAATGTCCCTACATTCTTCTGCTTCTAAGATGCCCCTACATTCTTCTGCTATTAAGAGTTGTTGTCATTTGTTGTTTCAAGATTTGAGTTGTGCTAGGAGAGAGAGAGAGAGAGAGAGAGAGAGAGAGAGAGAGAGAGAGAGAGAGAGAGAGAGAAAGAGAATATTACTCACCTTAGATAAGTATGAAGCTTGAAGTACTTTGGACGAGTGTTCTGTGATTTAGGGTTGTGGTGGCCTATTGGAAACGTCCCTGCCTGGCGACTGCTGGACTCTGGCTCGAGACCTGCCCAAGCTCGATAGTTTCTTGTAGTGTCTGCAACCTCACCATCCTTGTGAGCAAAGGATGGAGAGTTTGGAGGAGCCTATAGGTCTACCAGCTGAGTCATCAGCACCCATGGTTTGGTCCTCCCTGGTCCTAGGTTGGGTGGAAAAGGACACTGTGCACTGATCATATGTATTATTGTTATCATTATTATTATTATTATTATTAGTGTTATTATTAGCTAAGCTACAACCCTAGGTGGAAAAGCAGGATGCTATAAGCCCAGAGGCCCCAGCAGTGAAAATAGCCCAGTGAGGAAAAGGAAAAAAGGAAAATAGAATATACAGGGAAATTCCTCAGAGCATTGTCACTGTCCCTTCCTTCTGCTATTGTTGTGCGATCTTTAAAACCTGTAAACTTAACTCTCTACACTCGAGCGGATTTTTTCCGTACGGAAATATATCCGCACGTGAGGTGGTATGTCTTCACGCAATAGGATTTTCCCCGAGCGGCCTTGTAGTTTCTTTAAGCCGCTACTCTGGAACCGCGAGGATTAGAAATGCACGTGGTTTGTAAATTACTGCCGCTCGGAAATTCTACCGAGCGGGCCTCATCTCTTTATTTTTTTTTTTTCTAATCCAAGCGGACAAAGCCGCGCTGCATCAATCCGCTCGTTTAAAGGGAGCCATATAGCTACCTCGGTTCAACAGCTGTTTGGCAATAGAATAATCAAAATAAGAAAATATTGAAACTTTTTAACTAGTCTATTATTATTATTATTATTATTATTATTATTATTATTATTATTATTATTATTATTATTATTTGCTAAGTTACAACCCTAGTTGGAAAAGCAGGATGCTATAAGCTACAACCCTAGTTGGAAAAGCAGGATGCTATAAGCCCAGGGACTCCAACAGGGAAAATAGCCCAGTGAAGAAATGAAACAAGGAAAAATAAAATATTTTAAGAAGAATAACAAAATTAAAATATATAAATATTGTTTTTAAGTTTCACATATTGGTACAGTATTGAGTATATTTATCAATTGCATTATCCTTTGTCCATAGAATAACGCCATCTGCTAATTTCACGTCCGCTTCTCACTGTACCTCGAGCGGTACACTGTAGGCATTAGTTAAGGGTCATTGTAGCTTCTTTTTGGACCCTTGACTGGCGATTGCCAGGCTGGGGTTCAAGTCCCGCTCAAACTTGTTTGTTGCTTTGGTCGCTGCAATCTCACCATACTTGTGAGCTAAGGAGGGGGGTTTTGGGGGGAACTTATATGTCTACCTGCTGAGTCATCAGTAGCCGTTGCCTGGCCATCCCTGGTCCTAGCTTGGGGGAAAGGGGGCTTTTGCGCTGATCATTATATATATATATATATATATATATATATATATATATATATATATATATATATGGTCAGGGCATTATTATTATTATTATTATTATCATTATTATTATTATTATTATTATTATTATTATTATTATTATTATTATTGTCGTCGTTGTTATTGCTGTTATTGTTGATTTTACAACATTATTATTGTTGGTGTTATCCTTGTTATTTACAACATATTTATTATTATTATTATTATTATTATTATTATTATTATTATTATAGCTGTTGTTATATCGTTTTAACAACAACAATAACTATAAATATTTATTTATAATAATCATTGCTTTTATTGTTGTTGCTGTTATCATCATCCCACCATACACTTTCCATTGACGAAGTAGAATTCAACGACTTTGAAAACAATCTTCATTCAGCACAAGTACTTTGGGATTTTCCTGTTTCAAATACTCGAATTATGCTGGGAGTTCGACACACCGCCTCTTTGAATGCAAGCTATTATTATTATTATTATTGTTATTATTATTATTATCATTATTATTATTATTATTATTATTATTATTAATATTTTTGTTATAATTATTATTATTATTATTATTATTATTATTATTATTATTATCATTATTATTATTATTGTTATTATTATTTTTTTTATTATTATTATTATTATTATTATTATTATTATTATTATTATTATTATTATTACTACTACTACTACTACTGTTTACAAGCTACAAACCTAGTTGGAAAATCAGGATGCTTCAAGCCCAGGGGCTCCAACGGGGAAAATAGCCCAGTGAGGAAAGGAAACGAAAAATCAAATATTCAAAGAACAGTGACAAAATAAAAATAAATATTTTCTATATAAACTATAGAAACATTAACAAAACAAGAGGAAGAGAAACAAGATAGAATAGTGTGCCCAAGTGTACCCTCAAGCAAGAGAACTCTACCCCAAGACCAGCTGCCCACGACAAAACGGGTTATTTTTTAAGCAAGATTAGGCGGTAGACCATATTGGGTGATTTTAATGACAAGTCGGTATCTTCTTAATTTTGAAAACTTTTTTTGGTCTCTGATTGCTTTGACAAAAATTTTTACTGAAGTTTTTTTTCGGGAGTTTTAAACGACAAAATTTTTTTTATCAGGTTTTATATATATATATATATATATATATGTATATATATATATGTATATATATATATATGTATATATATATATGTATATATATATATATATATATATATATATATATATATATGTATATATATATATATATATATATATATATATATATATATATATTCGTGAGTGTATTTAGAAACGAGAATAGATTCATTTCATCTAAATCGCTGGGTCATTTATATATATATATATATATATATATACACACATATGTATACATATGTATATATGTATATATATACATATGTATATATGTATAGATATGTATGTATATATGTATATGATGTATATGTATATATATATATATATATATAAATTATATATATACATATATATTCATATGTATGTATGTATAGTATATATATATATATATATATATATATATATATATATATATATATATATACTGTATACATATGTATGCATATATATACGCATTTATATTTATGTATATACTGTATGTATATTCATATTTATTTAATTGCGTATATATTTATATATTTATACAATTATTTCAATAGGGCGCTAAATACATACAAATTGGAAATGAATAAGTACATGATATTGAATTTGGATGAATAAAAGAAATGTAGAAATGAATAATTATATGATATTGATATGACACTAAATTTAGATGAATAAAGAAAATTAATTAGTACCGAATATTGAATTTAGATGAATATAGAAAATGAATTATAATGGCACTGAATTTAGATGAATAAAGAAAATTAATTGTCCTTGAATTTAGATGAATAAAGAAAATTAATTATAATGACATTGAATTTAGATAAATAAAGAAAATTAATTATATTGACATTGAATTTAGATGAATAAAGAAAATGAATTAGTACCGAATATTGAATTTAGATGAATATAGAAAATGAATTATAATGGCACTGAATTTAGATGAATAAAGAAAATTAATTGTCCTTGAATTTAGATGAATAAAGAAAATTAATTATATTGACATTGAATTTAGATGAACAAAGAAAATGAATTGTCATTGAATTTAGATGAACAAAGAAAATGAATTGTCATTGAATTTAGATGAATAAAGAAAATGAATTGTCATTGAATTTAGATGAATAAAGAAAATTTATTATGACATTGAATTTAGATTAATGAAGGAAATTAATTATAATAACATTGTATTTAAATGAATTAGGAAAATCAATTAAAATATTGAATTTCAATGAATAAAGGAAATTTGGAAATGAATAAGTACATGATATTGAATTTAGGTGAATAAAGAAAATGGATAAGTACATGACTTGGAACATTAAATTTAGATGAATAAATTGAATGAATAAGTACGTGACATGGAACATTGAATTTAGATGAATAAAGAAAATGAATGATTACATCCCATTGAATTTAAACGAATTAAGGAAATTCAGGAAGAAATTAATGACGCGACATTTTTTTTCAACCAGAATGCAATCATTGGTACATTGGTTTAATCTATAGACTAAAAATGCCTATACAAAAAAAGAAAGAAAAAAAACAACGACAACAAAAACAACAACAACAACGAACACAACAAAAACAACGACCACAACAAAAACAACGACAACAACAACAACATCAACGACAACAACATCAACGACAACAAAAACAACAACAACAACATCAACGACAACAAAAACAACAACAACAAAAACAACAACAACAACAACAACGAAAACAACAACAACAACAAAAACAACAACATCAACAACAACAACAAAAACAACAACAACTAAAACAACAACAACAACAAACAACGGAAGATTCCACCGAAGCTCAATCCTAACATGAGACGTAACCATAGAAAATCACTAATGAGACTAACTCCCTCCCCCTCCCCCTCCCTTCCTCCTCCTCCTCCTCCCCCCCCCCTCCTCCTTCTCCTCCTCCCCCTCCCCCTCCTCCTTCTCCTCCTCCTCCTCCCTATAATTCCTCCAGCAATCCTTTTTACAATATCCTTAACACCACAGGCAGCCCAGAGTCCTCATTTTAACCCGCCTTCCTTTGGGGTCTTTGTCAGATCCTACTGCTTTATTGTCACCTGCTTTTCAGAGGTGGACCTTCCCTTTTGGTACCGCAAGACACAACGCTGTGTTTGACCACACGCGCGCGCGCGTACACACACACACACACACACACACACACTTCAGTCCTCTGAAGAAGTATCACGAAACTATTCAGGACTTAATCTTATATTTTATATTTAAATTTTTCCTGTGGTTCTTTTGCAACTGAGCATCACTTTTCCCTGTGATTTTTACGCATATATATATATATATATATATATATATATATATATATATATATATATATATATACACTCACAGTATATAAATTTGTATACAGTTTATATATATATATATATATATATATATATATATATATATATATATATATATATATATATATTATATGTGTGTGTGTATGTGTACTTTCTGGGTGGGAATACCTTAACGTTGTGAGAGGGTGTTCGTATCGCCATGATCAGCAAAGCTGTACTAGTTAAGGCCACCCATATTATTATTATTATTATTATTATTACCTAAGCTACAACCATAGTTGGAAAAGCAGGATGCTACAAGCCCAAGGGCTCCAACAAGGAAAAATAGCACCGTGAGGAAAGGATATAAGGAAATGAATAAAATATATTAGAGAGTAATGAACAATTAAAATAAAACATTTCAAGAACAGTGATAACATTAGAACAGATCTTTCATATATAAACTATAAAAAGAGACTTTTCTCAGCCTGTTCAACATAAAAACATTTGCAGCAAGTTTGAACCTTTGAACTTCTACCGATTCAACTATCCAATTAGGAAGATCATTCCACAATTTGGTCACAGCTGGACTTTTGTCTGATCACAGCAAACCAAGCTAGCATGGGGCGTTCCTGACAAGTACATGTTAGCTGATCATGGGGATGATTAAAGCAGATGATAATAAAAATAATAAATAAACGACTTATAAACAAAAGATTAAAAGTAAAAATAAAAGAATGTTTTGCAGTACATTCACAACAGCAAAAGCATTGATAACTAGATGGGCACTTAGTAGAGCGCAGACCTCCGCCTTGTCAGCGCATTTCTCGTCCTTTTGCTTGACCTTGACCTTTGACCTTAACATGTATTAATTGGCGTGGATTTACATACACTCAAATATGAACCACGTTTGAAAACTGTAACAACGATGTCCAAACTTATGGCTCATTACGTGAATTGGACATTTTTCTTAACCGTGGCCTTGACCTTTGACTTTGACCTTCCAAAATTTAAGCATTTCCAGCTTTTTACATAACAGTTAATCCCTTCAAGTTTCATTACGATTAAAGTTGTGGTCAGGAAGCTGTTCACAAACCCACACACCACCAGGGGCGAAAACATAACCTCCTTCCAACTTAGTTGGCGGTGGTAATAACAGTAATTTCAACTCTGTTTTTTTTTTTTTTTAGTAAAAGCATTTTCTGTATTACAAAGTTAAGCGCTCACAATATGTAGTATATGTGAACTGCTTATTATTTTCAAAACATGTTTTTTCACTTTCCTCAAAAAAAGACGAGTACTGTGTCTATTATTATTATTATTATTATTATTATTATTATTATTATTAATACTTGCTGAGCTACAACCCTAGTTGAAAAAGCAGCATGTTATAAGCCCAAGGGCTCCAACAGGTAAGATATCTCACTGAGAGGAAGGGAAATAAATAAACTACAAGAGAAGTAATTAATTTTTTAAAAACAGTAACAACATTAAAATGAATATTTCATATATAAACTATAGAAACTTGAAAAAAAAAGAAGAAAATTAAGATATAACAGCGTATCCAAACGGCCCCAAGAGGGAAAATATTCCAGTGAGGAAAGGAAACGAGGAAAAAAGGAAATATTTGAAGAACAGAAAAACACTAAAACAAATATTTTCTATATAATCTATAAAAACTTTAACCAAACCAGAGGAACAAAAATAAGACAGAACAGCGCGCCCGAGTGTACCCTCAAGCAAGAGAACTCTACCCGCAAGACAGTGAAAGACACCACCCTTGATGGTTCGTTAGAGACGTAGGACTAAATATAATAGAATTTAAAGGGAGAACAAGAGAGAACAAGAACTTATATTGTTGAACATTTATTGTCAGTACTTGATCTGTTCTTGTCCTGCTCGGTAGCCTTCGTGAACTTGACGTCCTTGGCTATTTTGCTTCCAGGGGACGGGAGTTGAGTAACCTGGAATAGACTTGAGTGGAAGGTAATCTCGTTGAGTATTTCCCATAATGTCTGTGTGTGTGAGAGAGAGAGAGAGAGAGAGAGAGAGAGAGAGAGAGAGAGAGAGAGAGAGAGAGAGAAAGGTAATCTCTTGTATTTCCCATAATGAGAGAGAGAAGGTAATCTCTGAGTATTTCCCAAAACAGAGAGAGTCCCATCATGTGTGTGTGGGAGAGAGAGAGAGAGAGAGAGAGAGAGAGAGAGAGAGAGAGGGTAATCTCTTAAGTATATCCTATAATGAGAGAAAAATAATCTCTGAGTATTCCCCATAACGAGAGAGAGAGAGAGAGAGAGAGAGAGAGAGAGAGAGAGAGAGAGAGAGAGAGAGAGAGAGAGAGAGAGAGAGAGAGAGAGAGGTAATCTCTTGAGTATTTCCCATAATGAGAGATAGAGAGTGATCTCTAGTATTACCCATAATGAGAGAGAGAGATATAAAGAGAGAAGGTAGTCTCTTAAGTATATCCCATAATGAAAGAGAGAGAAGGTAATCTCTTGAGTATTTCCCATAACGAGAGAGAGAGAGAGAGAGAGAGACAGAGAGAGAGAGAGAGAGAGAGAGAGAGAGAGAGAGAGAGAGAGAGATTTCGTAAATGGGACAAGTGTTGGTTTTCACAATTTTCAAAAGAAAGAATATTCTCGGTTCCTCCTTATTTTCCCTTTGTTGTTCTTTATGATATTGATTTTGCTGTCCTGAGGGACAAAGCCCATTATTGTCCTAACGTGTCATCATATCATAAAGAAGGAGCGTAGGATATGGTAATGATAGGTCTTTAGATGGAAAGAGGCGTTAAACATACCCTCGTATACATAACATGCCTCGGGACTAGTGAATTTTACTACATTTATATTCCTGAATGCTATGATATACACAAGGTTCCTCAACGTACGAATATTTAACATTATGGCTCAATTTTCCTTGGCCTACACATACAGTGAATAGTCTGGTCTATTCCTTCCACATTCTCTTCTGTCCTCATACATCTGACAATACTGAGATTACCGTTGAGATACTACCACTAGAGAGGTATTGGATCCTTTGACTGGCCTGACAGTAATGCATTGGATCCCTCTTTCTAGTCACGGCTTATTTTTTCTTTGCCTACACTTACACAGAATAGTCTGGGCTATTCTTTACATATTCTCGTCTTTACTCATACACCTGACAACAATGAGATACTTAACACTTCTTCACCCAAGGGGTTAATTACTGTACTGCAATTTGTTCAGTGTACTTTCCTCCTGGTAAGGGTAAAAGAGGCTCTTTAGCTGTGTCAAGTGGCTTTTCTAGGAGAGGGACACTCCAAAATCAAACCATTGTTCTCTATTCTTGGGTAGTGCCATAGCCTCTGTACGATGGTCTTCCACTGTCTTGGGGTAGAGCTCTCTTGCTTGAGGGTACACTCGAGAACACTAGTCTATCTTATTTTTCTTCCTCTAATATTTTGAAGTTTTTATAGTTTATATATCATAGATTTATTTTGATATTATTCTTAAACTTCTCTTATAGTATATTTTCCTTCTTTCCTCTCCTCACTGAGCTTTTTTCCCTGTCAGAGCCCTCGGGCTTATAGCATCTTGCTATCCCAACTAGGGTTGTAGCTTAGCAAGTAATAATAATAATAATACAAACATGTGGAGATAAAAAAACAAATCAAACTGAAAATAACAAAAGATAACATGAAGAAATAATGTAATAAAATAATATTATATAATTCGATACAGTAAGCAAAACGACATTTGTATTAACCTGATATCTATTTCATATGAAACCCCAATATTTGTTGACTTTTTTTATCTGGAAATCAAAGAAATGGGATTCAGGTTAGGCCTCCCCTAGGCCAAAATTTTACAAAATTCGACTTAAAACAGTTTTTTTTTTACCAATTGTGTTCGTAAGTGTAGGATCTTCTGTAGATCAAAAGAAGAGACATTTCATCATTCAGTAAACTGTCAAATTCATTTACCATCACTGTCTATCACTCTCTATTCCTTACAAGACGATGAAGGTTAAAAGATAAAAAAAACACAGTAAATCTTTCCCCGTCCGTTTTATGATACCTCAGAGCAGTAAACCGTTCAGAATCTCCAATGCCGCCTGTCTATGCCCGTCGACGCATAAAGGCCCGACAGAAGAGCGATTTTCATAGTTCACAGCTTAACGACACTTCGAGTCATTCGTTAACGATGGTCAACTACCATTAGATTCGTAAGGTCTCAATTAGTGCGGGGCTGTTTAGCATCTAATAACATCGTGGTCTCGATTAATGCGGGTTGTTTAGCATCTAATAACATCGTCCAGGTCGACTAATTCTTGGCTACAATGGGTTATTGGGACCCTCCATTACTACTTAGAGCGGCTTCGGTACCCGTGAGCCCAGGTTGTAATAATAGTGGAAGGCATGTCATTATAGCCATATCTTATGGTTTGCTTGTTACGTATGCAGATATTCCGTATTTGCAGTGGAAAAAAGGGTTATTATGATGGCTGCAATGGGATGGTTTGTGCAACCCGGAGCCCTTTTGCCTTGTACAGGCCTGAAATAAGTTGGGGATGAACCAGAAAAAGGGACATACTGTATATTCCCAGTCTTGATAAGGTTTTTGGTCTTTTGAAAAAGTCAAAGATCTTGTGATGATCAGTCCTGATAAAAAAGATAAGTTTATGCAACCCGAAGCCCTTTGCTATGATAAGGCTTGGAATAAGTTGGGCATGAACCAGAAAAAGGGACATACTGTATATTCCCAGTCCTGATAAGGTTTTTGGTCTTTTGAAAAAGCCAAAGATCTTGTCATGAACAGTCCTGATAAAAAAGATAAGTTTGTGCAACCCGAAGCCCTTTGCTATGATAAGGCTTGGAATAAGTTGGGCATATACCAGAAGGGACATACTGTATATTCCCAGTCCTGATAAGGTTTTTGGTCTTTTGAAACGGCGAAAGATCTTGTGATGAACAGTCCTGATAAAAGAGATAAGTTTGTGCAACCCGAAGCCCTTTGCCATGTACAGACCTGAAATAAGTTGGGCATGAACCTGAAAAAGGGACATACTGTATATTTCCAGTTCTGATAAGGTTTTTGGTCTCTTGAAATGGCAAACGATCTTGTCATGAACAGTCCTGATAAAAAGATAGATTGATATAAAATCCGCAAAAAGTGACATTTATTATCAGCCCTGACGAGAAAACCTTTATTTTCTTGAAATAACAACGATCTTGTCATGAACAGTCCAGAAAAAAATAGATTGGGCTAAAATCCGAAGAAAGGGATATCTATTCTCAGCCCTAGGAAAAAAAACATATTTTCTTGAAATAACAAAGACCCTTTCATGAACAGTTCTGTAAAAATAGGTTGGGCTAAAACCCGAAAATAAAACATTTTTGACCCTGCAATGACCAAGGTTTTCTTGAAACAGCAAAAGACCATGTCATGAACAGTACTGATAAAAAAGATAGATTGGGGTAAAACCCGATAAAGGGACATATTTTCTCAGCCCTAAAAAGACCTTTGTTCTCTTGAAAAGCAAAAGACCATGTCATAAACAGTCTTGAAAGAAAGATAGATTGGCCTAAAATCCGAAGAAAGGGGTATCTATTGTCAGCCCTAAAAAAAAAAAAATCTTTATTATCTTGAAATAACAATGACCTTGTCATGAACTAGTCCTGAAATAAAATTGTTTGGGCTATAACCCGAAAAAGAGACTTTCTTAACCCTGCAATGACCTAGGTTTTCTTGAAACAGCAAAAGACCATGTCATGAACAGTCCTGAAAGAAAGATAGATTGGGCTAAAATCCGATAAAATGGATATCTATTGACAGCCCTGAAAAAAAAAAAAAACTTTATTTTCTTGAAATAAAAAATACCTTGTCTTGAACTACTCCTGCAGAATGATGCTAAGCAATGTATTGGATTTTATTTCTGGTTTATAATAGTTATAATTTCTATTTCGGTGGCTGGACTAAAACAGCTATAGTTAGCTTCTCTGCTCTCTACTTTTTCTCTGAAATCTTCCACAGCTAATAAGCTCACAAAACAGAAACGCTATTGGCTTATACACCCCCACAGAAAGCTCATTAATAGAACGTTGAATCCTCCTTTGCAGCAAAAAATGGAATGGGAATTTCTTGATTTTTTTTGGTTAATAATCCTCGGTTAGAGGTGAAATTTATATATATATATATATATATATATATATATATATATATATATGCGTGTGTATATATATGCATATATATATATATATATATATATATATATATATATATATATATATATATACGTATATATGTGTATATATATACACACACACACACACACACACATATATATATATATATATATATATATATATATATATATATATATATATACATAAAATACGTGCGTGTATACATTCGCATCTACATCTTGTATAATCATACATGACGCAGAATTGTGAGACGATCAGAATC
>NC_090732.1:49399412-49404412 GCF_036898095.1 Palaemon carinicauda | reverse complement strand
TTCTAGTTGTTGTTGTTGTTGTTGTTGTTGTTCTTCTTCTTCTTCTTCTTCTTCTTCTTCTTGTTGGTGGTGTTGTTCTTCTTTTTATTCTTGTTGTTGTTGTTGTTGTTTTTCTTCTTCTTCTTCTTCTTCTTCTTCTTCTTATTGTTGTTGTTGTTGTTCTTCTTCTTCTTCTTATTGTTGTTGTTGTTGTTGTTCTTCTTCTTCTACTTCTTCTTCTTCTTCTTGTTCAGGTTCTTCTTCTTCCTCCTCCTCCTCCTCCTCCTCCTCCTCCTCCTCCTCCACAATCGCAAAACAGATGACTCATCTAACATTGCGTGTTACATGGTCTTCTATAAGTTCTCATAGTGGCCATTGTTAGCTTGGTGTTGTTCATTCCCCATTACATTACTGTCATTAATATTGTTCCTAAGGCTTTCAGGTCTTGCATTACGTATAATTTTTGTGGGTTTAAGACTTGTTTTACAGCTGGGTTAGAAAACCATTACGTTTTTAATTGGCTTTTGGATAAAATACTGGTTCGGTTTGGAGTTCTTATATTGAATGACACCTAACACTATCTGTGAAACTGTATTGTACATACTGTACATATATACACACATTCACACACACACACACACACATTATATATATATATATATATATATATATATTATATATGTGTGTGTGTGTGTGTGTATATATATATATATGTATGTATATATACATGTATATATATACAGTATATCTATATATCTATATATATATATATATATATATATATATATATATATATATATATATAGGTGTATATATATATTTATATATATATGTGTATATACAGTATATATATATAGGTATATATATATGTATATATACAGTATATATATATATATATATATATATATATATATATATATATATATATATATATATAATATTTATATACAATATATATATATACATATATATGTATATATATATATATATATATATATATATATATATATATATATATATATAGACAATGTCTTAGTGGCGTCCAAAAATCGAAGATAGTTTTCTCTTGGGACAGAATGTCCTGCAGCTAGTTTTCAGGATAACAGCAGAAATACATTATTTTTTTTTTCTATTTATTGTTTGGTTTTGACACGAGTCTCGGATCACTTTGCAACCTTTCTTTAGGACTACATTGAGTTTTGGAATTATACTTTTAATATATAAGTTATGGTGGTGAAAATTTGATACAAAATTTACTTAATCTAGCCATTGTCTTATTGTCTTATTTTAATCTTTCATTAAACTCAGATTCTAAAGATCCTGTTTTAGAGATCATAGTTCCTAAATATTTAAATGATTCCACCTCATTAATCCTTTCTCCTTACAATGATATTTCATCTTCCATTGCATATTCTTTTTCATCATCTCTGTCTGTCTATTTATCTTGAGCCAAACCTCATGTGATATTTCATGCATTCTATCAAGCAGGCTTTGCAAGTCTGCTGGTGTTCTGTTAATCCTTTCACCCCAGAGGACGTACTGGTACGTTTCACAGAACACACCCCTTTACCCCCATGGACGTACCGGTACGTCCCTGCAAAAAACTGCTATTTACAATTTTTTTTTTCATAATTTTTTGAGAAAATTCAGGCATTTTCCAAGAGAATGAGACCAACCTGACCTCTCTATGACGAAAATTAAGGCTGTTAGAGCAATTTGAAAAATATATACTGCAAAATGTGCTTGAATAAAAAATAACCCCGGGGGGTTAATGTTTGGAAATTTCCAAATAGCCTGGGGCTAAAAGGGTTAATAAGGACAGCGTCATCAGCGTACTCTAGATCAGCTAATTTCTTGTTCCCAATTCAGTGCAATCCTTTTCCACTATCCCCAACTGTTTCTATCCGACTATTTCCACTTTTGATTTCTTGGAAATGCTGGGCTTTTCCTCAGTTGTACATGGGTGATCCACGACCAAAATCCAAACTGCAACTGTTTTTATGTTGACCAGGCTGACATGAGTTTTTTTATAGTTTATATATGACATAGGCCTATCTGTTTTTGGCGTTGTTAACAGATTATATAGGACATATCTGTTTTGACGCTGTTACTGATTTTAGAATGATTTATTGTTAATTTATTCTCATCATTTATTTATTTCCTTATTTCCTTTCCACACAGGGCTATTTTCCTCTATTGGAGCCCTTTTGCCTAAAGCATATTGCTTTTCCAACTAGGGTTGTAGCTTGGCTAGTAATAATAATAATAATAATAATAATAATAATAATAATAATAATAATAATAATAATAACTGTCAAAGTACCATCGACCATTACTGGTCATGGTGTGCGAGCAACGACGCTGTGTAACACTCCTTGGATTTCCTCTGTGTCTCTCCTAACCAACAACAGAAGCTATCTCTGGTCCAGGATTAATTGCTGATTTGGTACTCTTGTCTTTACAGACTTTGGTGCGAGACATTTTCTCAATCAGAGATAAGCTTTAAAACATAAAAAAATACAGAAAGATCATTGCTCAGAATGCGTCTTCAACGGTTAAAACGCTTCCAGAAGCCTAAAATTACAGAAAGATCATTGCACAGAATGCATTTTCAACGTTTAAAACGCTGCCAGAAGACTAAAATTACAGAAAGATCGTTGCTCAGAATGCGTCTTCAAAGTTTAAAACGCTTCCAGAAGACTTAAATTACAGAAAGATCGTTGCTCAGAATGCGTCTTCAACGTTTAAAACGCTTCCAGCGGACGAAAGTTACAGAAAGATCATTGCTCAGAATGCATCCTCAGCGTTTAAAACGCTTCCAGCGGACGAAAGTTACAGAAAGTTCATTGCTCAGAATGCATCCTCAGCGTTTAAAACGCTTCCAGCGGACGAAAGTTACAGAAAGATCATTGCTCAGAATGCATCCTCAACGTTTAAAACGCTTCCAGCGGACGAAAGTTACAGAAAGATCATTGCTCAGAATGCATCCTCAACGTTTAAAACGCTTCCAGCGGACGAAAGTTACAGAAAGATCATTGCTCAGAATGCATCCTCAACGTTTAAAACGCTTCCAGCGGACGAAAGTTACAGAAAGATCATTGCTCAGAATGCATCCTCAACGTTTAAAACGCTTCCAGCGGACGAAAGTTACAGAAAGATCATTGCTCAGAATGCATCCTCAACGTTTAAAACGCTTCCAGCGGACGAAAGTTACAGAAAGATCATTGCTCAGAATGCATCCTCAACGTTTAAAACGCTTCCAGCGGACGAAAGTTACAGAAAGATCATTGCTCAGAATGCATCCTCAACGTTTAAAACGCTTCCAGCGGACGAAAGTTACAGAAAGATCATCGCTCAGAATGCATCCTCAACGTTTAAAACGCTTCCAGCGGACGAAAGTTACAGAAAGATCATCGCTCAGAATGCATCCTCAACGTTTAAAACGCTTCCAGCAGACGAAAGTTACAGAAAGATCATCGCTCAGAATGCATCCTCAACATTTAAAACGCTTCCAGCGGACGAAAGTTACAGAAAGATCATCGCTCAGAATGCATCCTCAACGTTTAAAACGCTTCCAGAAGACTAGAATTACAGAAAGATCATCGCTCAGAATGCATCCTCAACGTTTAAAACGCTTCCAGAAGACTAGAATTACAGAAAGATCATCGCTCAGAATGCATCCTCAACGTTTAAAACGCTTCCAGAAGACTAGAATTACAGAAAGATCATCGCTCAGAATGCATCCTCAACGTTTAAAACGCTTCCAGAAGACTAGAATTACAGAAAGATCATCGCTCAGAATGCATCCTCAACGTTTAAAACGCTTCCAGAAGACTAGAATTACAGAAAGATCATCGCTCAGAATGCATCCTCAACGTTTAAAACGCTTCCAGAAGACTAAAATTACAGAAAGATCATTGCTCAGAATGCATTTATATAATCCGACGTCAATCTTTATCCATACGTTTATTTCCATTCTGCCTATTGGTAACGTCCCTGTCTGGCAGTTTTCTGGACGGGAGTTCACGCCCCGCTCAAGCTCAATAATTTCTTATAGTGTCTGCAACCTCACTATCCTTGTGAGCAAAGAATGGTGGTTCTTTGGAGGAGCCTATAAGTCTACCTGCTGAGTTATCAGCAGCCATTGCCTGGCCCTCCCTGGTCATAACTTGGAGAGGGTGCTTGGTCGCTGATCATATGCAGGTATTTCTAGTCTTGGATAGTGCCATAGCCTCTGTACCATGGTCTTCCACTGTCTTGGGTTAGAGATCTCTTGCTTGAGGGTACACTCGAGAACACTATTCTATCTTGCTTGTCTTCCTATTTTTATTTTGAAATTTTTATCCTCTTGTTAGTTCCAAGTTTTTTTATTATATATATGAAAGATTTATTTTGGTATTATTATTGTTCTTAAACTTTAGTTGTTTTTCCTTATTTCCTTTCCTCACTGGGCTATTTTCCCTGTTGGAGCCCTTGGCCTTATAGCATGCTGCTTTTCCAGCTTAGGTTGTAGTTTATCTAATAATAATAATAATAATAATAATAATAATGATAATTATAATAATTATAATTCATAATTATGATGATTATAATAATAATAATAATAATTGATATAAATAATTATTGATAATAATAATAATTGTAATAATGATAATAGTTATAATAATTATTAGTAATAATAATAATTATTAATAATAATAATAATAATAATAATAATAATAATAATAATAACGATTTCCAATCACCATTGCAGTCTCAGGCTTTGATCAGCGTGACTGACCCTGGGCGTTGTAACGCCAGATACCTCCCAGTCAATTAATTACTCTTCGTCCTTGAGGGACTAATTGTGTAACAAGGTGGTTCGATCTTGGCAGCTCAATTTGTGATGCGTGATGAATTCATCGTTGTAATTGTCACGTATCTTAATGCTTTAATTTTTCCCATCTGTTTTGCAAGTTGGAAATTGATCTAAATTGAGTTATTTTTCTTATAGTGTTTTCAAACGAGAGGAACTTTAATAA
>NC_090732.1:49379412-49394412 GCF_036898095.1 Palaemon carinicauda | reverse complement strand
AATACTTTTCATGATTTTTATTGATAAATAATAAAAAAAGGCGACTTTCACGAAAGAGAATTGGCTATAGAAGATATAATACAGTTAATTTATAATAATGTCTTTATCAAAATGTATGATTCAACGAACGGATATATACATTGTTAGAATAAAGGCATTACTATAAAATGCCTTTATGATATCTTTTATATGCAATTCTCTTTGGTGAAATTTGTATATTTTTAAATATTTTACATTATTTCTTCCTGTATATTTCAGTCTTTTAGAATGATTTAAAATATCTTTTTATTTATTATTTTTATTTACAATCATATTTTGATGTCTCTATCCTCTTAAACCTTAATAATGAACCTAATTGTTTTACTTAAATGCATATTAATCAGGTTGCAGTTTATTAATCAGGTCACAGTTTGTTAATCAGGTTACAGTTTATTAATCAGGTTACAGTTTGTTAATCTGGTTATAGTTTGTTAATAAGGTTACTGTTTGTTAATCAGGTTACAGTTTATTAATCAGGTTACAATTTGTTAATCAGGATACAGTTTATTAATCAGGTTAAGGTTTATTAATCAGGTTAAGGTTTATTAATCAGGTTACAATTTTTTAATCAGGATACAGTTTATTAATCAGGTTACAGTTTATTAATCAGATTACAGTTTGTTAATCAGGTCACAGTTTGTCAATCTGGTTACAGTTTATTAATCAGGTTATAGTTTGTTAATCAGATTACAGTATGTTAATTAGGTTACAGTTAGTTAATCAGATCAGTCTATTAATCAGGTTACAGTTTATTAATCAGTTCACATTTTTTTAATCAGGTTACAGTTTGTTAATCAGGTTACAGTTTATTAATGAGGTTACAGTTTTCTAAACACTATTCTGAATGTTAATCTAATGTGAAAGTTGATGTATTTTTTTAGACTATTTTACATTATTTCCTCCAGTGGAGGGGAGGCTTGGGCGCTGATCATATAATATATTGTCAGTCTCTTCGGCATTTTCCTCATTGCTAGGGCAATGTCACTGTCCCTTGCCTTTGCCATTCATGAGCGACCTTTAAACCTTTAAAACATCTACTGCAAATCTTAGACATCGTCAGGAGAAAGATGATAAGAGAGATTATAAGTGACGTGTCTGTGTGCAACCTTGCTATGCAATATTTTCAGCCACGGCTTAGTAGAAGGTTGATAATGAGAAAACGAATATTACTTTTATAAATTTTCAACCACATCATAAAGGTATGATTATTCTTTTGCAATCTTGCAACGATATAACAGCGTCTCGTGGATTATCTTCCCCAGACCTTGTTTGGCAAAGTGGTTTAATGCAACAGCGCCTCGTTGCCGTGAAATCGTATTAATCTGTCATCAAATTGATGGATTTTCTCACTCTTGAGATAATGCTTGTTGGTTTAGTCAGTTTGTAGGAGCACAAGACTGTTGGCTTCCTGAGAGAGAGAGAGAGAGAGAGAGAGAGAGAGAGAGAGAGAGAGAGAGAGAGAGAGAGAGAGAGAGAGAGAGAGAGAGCGAATGTTTCGTAACTTTGAAAACCAGATAAAAATGGGTTTTGTAACTTTAAAAACACTATAGAGGAGAGAGAGTGTGTTTCGTAACTTTAAAATCTAGAACAAATAGGTGTTGTAACTTTTAAAAACAAGAGAGAGAGAAATGAAATATACATGTGAGAGAGAGAGAGAGAGAGAGAGAGAGAGAGAGAGAGAGAGAGAGAGAGAGAGAGAGAGAGAGAGAGAGAGAGAATGTTTTGTTACTTTGAAAACCAGATAAAAATTGGTTTTGTAAATTTAAAAACACTAGAGAGAGAGAGAGAGAGAGAGAGGTTTCGTAACTTGACCTATCTTATATATTAACTATTTTATATTGATACTACAGACATGTTCCTTAATCATTCTTTAATAAGATATAGAAACTTTAATTTATGTATCTGCTGGAGCAATAATGCCACACAATTTTTTTTTTTTTTTTTTTTTTTTTTTTTTTTTTTTTTTTTTTTTGCGTATTTATGAAGTACACGATTACCAAAAATTCGTTCTAATCTGTGCGATCAGATGATAAATATTATCCGAAGGTTAAATTTTTTATCGTCTTTTTTATTATCATTGCTACTACTACTGGTCCTGTAACCTTTGCATCATTATACCAGCGCGCGGGGGGGGGGGGGGTGGGGGGGGGGGGGGGCTCTTAGCTGGTGGGTATTATTTTTGCCTGTTTATTCAGTGATTGTTTCTATCCCTCTCCAACCAGTCTATGGGATTTTCATTCTGGTTTGTTTCTATCCTTCTCCTAGCAGTCATTTGAGTTTTCATTCTGGCTTGTTTCTATCCCTTTCCAACCAGTCTTTGGAATTTCCATTCTGGCTTGTTTCTATCCTTCTCCTACCAGTCTTTGGGATTTTCATTCTAGTTTGTTTCCATCCCTCTCCAACCAGTCTTTGGGGGTTTTCATTGTGGTTTGTTTCCATCCCTCTCCAACCAGTCTTTGGGATTTTCATTCTGGTTTGTTTCCATCCCTCTCCAACCAGTCTTTGGGGGTTTTCATTGTGGTTTGTTTCCATCCCTCTCCAACCAGTCTAAGGGATTTTCATTCTGGTTTGTTTCCATCCCTCTCCAACCAGTCTTTGGGGGTTTTCATTGTGGTTTGTTTCCATCCCTCTCCAACCAGTCTTTGGTGTTTTCATTCTGGTTTGTTTCCATCCCTCTCCAACCTGTCTTTGGAGTTTTCCATTCTGGCTTGTTTCCATCCCTCTCCAACCAGTCTAAGGGATTTTCATTCTGGTTTGTTTCCATCCCTCTCCAACCAGTCTTTGGGGGTTTTCATTGTGGTTTGTTTCCATCCCTCTCCAACCAGTCTTTGGTGTTTTCATTCTGGTTTGTTTCCATCCCTCTCCAACCTGTCTTTGGAGTTTTCCATTCTGGCTTGTTTCCATCCCTCTCCAACCAGTCTTTGGGGGTTTTCATTCTGGTTTGTTTCCATCCCTCTCCAACCAGTCTAAGGGATTTTCATTCTGGTTTGTTTCCATCCCTCTCACACCAGTCTTTGGGATTTTCATTCTGGTTTGTTTCCATCCCTCTCACACCAGTCTTTGGGATTTTCATTCTGGTTTGTTTCCATCCCTCTCACACCAGTCTTTGGGATTTTCATTCTGGTTTGTTTCCATCCCTCTCCAACCAGTCTTTGGGGGTTTTCATTGTGGTTTGTTTCCATCCCTCTCCAACCAGTCTTTGGGGTTTTCATTCTGGTTTGTTTCCATCCCTCTCCAACCAGTCTTTGGGGTTTTCATTCTGGTTTGTTTTCCATCCCTCTCCAACCAGTCTTTGGGGTTTTCATTCTGGCTTGTTTCCATCCCTCTCCAACCAGTCTTTTGGGGTTTTCATTCTGGCTTGTTTCCATCCCTCTCCAACCAGTCTTTTGGGGTTTTCATTCTGGCTTGTTTCCATCCCTCTCCAACCAGTCTTTTGGGGTTTTCATTCTGGTTTGTTTCCATCCCTCTCCAACCAGTCTTTTGGGGTTTTCATTCTGGCTTGTTTCCATCCCTCTCCAACCAGTCTTTTGGGGTTTTCATTCTGGCTTGTTTCCATCCCTCTCCAACCAGTCTTTGGGGGATTTCATTCTGGCTTGTTTCCATCCCTCTCCAACCAGTCTTTGGGGTTTTCATTCTGGTTTGTTTCCATCCCTCTCCAACCAGTCTTTGGGGTTTTCATTCTGGTTTGTTTCCATCCCTCTCCAACCAGTCTTTGGGGTTTTCATTCTGGCTTGTTTCCATCCCTCTCCAACCAGTCTTTTGGGGTTTTCATTCTGGCTTGTTTCCATCCCTCTCCAACCAGTCTTTTGGGGTTTTCATTCTGGCTTGTTTCCATCCCTCTCCAACCAGTCTTTTGGGGTTTTCATTCTGGCTTGTTTCCATCCCTCTCCAACCAGTCTTTTGGGGTTTTCATTCTGGCTTGTTTCCATCCCTCTCCAACCAGTCTTTGGGGTTTTCATTCTGGTTTGTTTCCATCCCTCTCCAACCAGTCTTTGGGGTTTTCATTCTGGTTTGTTTCCATCCCTCTCCAACCAGTCTTTGGGGGTTTTCATTCTGGCTTGTTTCCATCCCTCTCCAACCAGTCTTTTGGGGTTTTCATTCTGGCTTGTTTCCATCCCTCTCCAACCAGTCTTTTGGGGTTTTCATTCTGGCTTGTTTCCATCCCTCTCCAACCAGTCTTTGGGGTTTTCATTCTGGTTTGTTTCCATCCCTCTCCAACCAGTCTTTGGGGTTTTCATTCTGGTTTGTTTCCATCCCTCTCCAACCAGTCTTTGGGGTTTTCATTCTGGTTTGTTTCCATCCCTCTCCAACCAGTCTTTGGGGTTTTCATTCTGGCTTGTTTCCATCCCTCTCCAACCAGTCTTTGGGGTTTTCATTCTGGTTTGTTTCCATCCCTCTCCAACCAGTCTTTGGGGTTTTCATTCTGGCTTGTTTCCATCCCTCTCCAACCAGTCTTTTGGGGTTTTCATTCTGGCTTGTTTCCATCCCTCTCCAACCAGTCTTTTGGGGTTTTCATTCTGGCTTGTTTCCATCCCTCTCCAACCAGTCTTTTGGGGTTTTCATTCTGGCTTGTTTCCATCCCTCTCCAACCAGTCTTTTGGGGTTTTCATTCTGGCTTGTTTCCATCCCTCTCCAACCAGTCTTTTGGGGTTTTCATTCTGGCTTGTTTCCATCCCTCTCCAACCAGTCTTTTGGGGTTTTCATTCTGGCTTGTTTCCATCCCTCTCCAACCAGTCTTTTGGGGGTTTTCATTCTGGCTTGTTTCCATCCCTCTCCAACCAGTCTTTTGGGGTTTTCATTCTGGCTTGTTTCCATCCCTCTCCAACCAGTCTTTGGGGTTTTCATTCTGGTTTGTTTCCATCCCTCTCCAACCAGTCTTTGGGGTTTTCATTCTGGCTTGTTTCCATCCCTCTCCAACCAGTCTTTGGGGGTTTTCATTCTGGCTTGTTTCCATCCCTCTCCAACCAGTCTTTTGGGGTTTTCATTCTGGCTTGTTTCCATCCCTCTCCAACCAGTCTTTTGGGGTTTTCATTCTGGCTTGTTTCCATCCCTCTCCAACCAGTCTTTTGGGGTTTTCATTCTGGCTTGTTTCCATCCCTCTCCAACCAGTCTTTTGGGGTTTTCATTCTGGCTTGTTTCCATCCCTCTCCAACCAGTCTTTTGGGGTTTTCATTCTGGTTTGTTTCCATCCCTCTCCAACCAGTCTTTTGGGTTTTCATTCTGGCTTGTTTCCATCCCTCTCCAACCAGTCTTTTGGGGTTTTCATTCTGGCTTGTTTCCATCCCTCTCCAACCAGTCTTTGGGGTTTTCATTCTGGTTTGTTTCCATCCCTCTCCAACCAGTCCTTTTGGGGTTTTCATTCTGGCTTGTTTCCATCCCTCTCCAACCAGTCTTTTGGGGTTTTCATTCTGGCTTGTTTCCATCCCTCTCCAACCAGTCTTTGGGGTTTTCATTCTGGTTTGTTTCCATCCCTCTCCAACCAGTCTTTGGGGTTTTCATTCTGGCTTGTTTCCATCCCTCTCCAACCAGTCTTTGGGGGATTTCATTCTGGCTTGTTTCCATCCCTCTCCAACCAGTCTTTTGGGGTTTTCATTCTGGTTTGTTTCCATCCCTCTCCAACCAGTCTTTGGGGTTTTCATTCTGGCTTGTTTCCATCCCTCTCCAACCAGTCTTTTGGGGTTTTCATTCTGGCTTGTTTCCATCCCTCTCCAACCAGTCTTTTGGGGTTTTCATTCTGGCTTGTTTCCATCCCTCTCCAACCAGTCTTTTGGGGTTTTCATTCTGGCTTGTTTCCATCCCTCTCCAACCAGTCTTTGGGGGTTTTCATTCTGGCTTGTTTCCATCCCTCTCCAACCAGTCTTTGGGGGTTTTCATTCTGGCTTGTTTCCATCCCTCTCCAACCAGTCTTTTGGGGTTTTCATTCTGGCTTGTTTCCATCCCTCTCAAACCAGTCTTTGGGGGTTTTCATTCTGGTTTTGTTTCCATCCCTCTCCAACCAGTCTTTTGGGGTTTTCATTCTGGTTTTGTTTCCATCCCTCTCCAACCAGTCTTTTGGGGTTTTCATTCTGGCTTGTTTCCATCCCTCTCCAACCAGTCTTTGGGGGTTTTCATTCTGGCTTGTTTCCATCCCTCTCCAACCAGTCTTTGGGGGTTTTCATTCTGGCTTGTTTCCATCCCTCTCCAACCAGTCTTTGGGGGTTTTCATTCTGGTTTGTTTCCATCCCTCTCCAACCAGTCTTTGGGGGTTTTCATTCTGGTTTGTTTCCATCCCTCTCCAACCAGTCTTTGGGGGTTTTCATTCTGGTTTGTTTCCATCCCTCTCCAACCAGTCTTTGGGGGTTTTCATTCTGGTTTGTTTCCATCCCTCTCCAACCAGTCTTTGGGGGTTTTCATTCTGGTTTGTTTCCATCCCTCTCCAACCAGTCTTTGGGGGTTTTCATTCTGGTTTGTTTCCATCCCTCTCCAACCAGTCTTTGGGGGTTTTCATTCTGGTTTGTTTCCATCCCTCTCCAACCAGTCTTTGGGGGTTTTCATTCTGGTTTTGTTTCCATCCCTCTCCAACCAGTCTTTTGGGGTTTTCATTCTGGTTTTGTTTCCATCCCTCTCCAACCAGTCTTTTGGGGTTTTCATTCTGGCTTGTTTCCATCCCTCTCCAACCAGTCTTTTGGGGTTTTCATTCTGGTTTTGTTTCCATCCCTCTCCAACCAGTCTTTTGGGGTTTTCATTCTGGCTTGTTTCCATCCCTCTCAAACCAGTCTTTGGGGGTTTTCATTCTGGTTTTGTTTCCATCCCTCTCCAACCAGTCTTTTGGGGTTTTCATTCTGGTTTTGTTTCCATCCCTCTCCAACCAGTCTTTTGGGGTTTTCATTCTGGCTTGTTTCCATCCCTCTCCAACCAGTCTTTTGGGGTTTTCATTCTGGTTTTGTTTCCATCCCTCTCCAACCAGTCTTTTGGGGTTTTCATTCTGGCTTGTTTCCATCCCTCTCAAACCAGTCTTTGGGGGTTTTCATTCTGGTTTTGTTTCCATCCCTCTCCAACCAGTCTTTTGGGGTTTTCATTCTGGCTTGTTTCCATCCCTCTCCAACCAGTCTTTTGGGGTTTTCATTCTGGTTTTGTTTCCATCCCTCTCCAACCAGTCTTTTGGGGTTTTCATTCTGGCTTGTTTCCATCCCTCTCAAACCAGTCTTTGGGGGTTTTCATTCTGGTTTTGTTTCCATCCCTCTCCAACCAGTCTTTTGGGGTTTTCATTCTGGTTTTGTTTCCATCCCTCTCCAACCAGTCTTTTGGGGTTTTCATTCTGGCTTGTTTCCATCCCTCTCAAACCAGTCTTTGGGGGTTTTCATTCTGGTTTTGTTTCCATCCCTCTCCAACCAGTCTTTTGGGGTTTTCATTCTGGCTTGTTTCGATCCCTTTCAAACCAGTCTTTGGTGTTTTCATTCTGCCTCAAATAATCCTGATCTGTCGTGAATATCCTTTTGCAATTATAACATATTATATTATAATATGTATTATTTTATATCATATTATAATATATTATATTATATTATATTATATCAACAACAAATGCATCGAGATGAAAGGGTTTGTTTGCTCTGAGCTATCAGACGAAAATCTCCCACCATCACCAATCCGCACTGGCCTTCATGGTGATGAACACTGGGTAAACCCCAGACATGAATTGACATGTCTGAGGACTTTGTCCTGTAGTGTACTAAAAATAGTTGCAGTTTATGTATATTAAGTAGCATTAAAAACACGAGAGAGAGAGAGAGAGAGAGAGAGAGAGAGAGAGAGAGAGAATCTTGTAACTTGAAAAACTAGAGAGAGAGAGAGAGAGAGAATTTTGTAACTTGAAAAACTAGGAAAATAGAGAGAGAGAGAGAGAGAGGAGAGAGAGAGAGAGAGAGAGAATGAATACGTGACTTTTTCCTAGTTATAAGAAGTAAAAATGAGAAAATTTAAGTTTGTGATTCAAAAATGAGATAATAAGGAAAATTTTCATGAATGTTTTCGATTAAGATAAGCAAAGATGAAAATCCTACCTCTTATGATGAAATTATTGAAATGATTTTATTTATTTAAATGCATAATGCACCTCGACACTGCGTTTTTCTCATTTTAATTCATGAAACAGAGGTCAAGTTCAATTAGTCAATTATTCTGCGCTGGAGCGCTTAACGAGGTAGTACACATGTCATTATAGACAAGAAAGGTTTAAAGGCCACTCATGAATGGCAGAGGCAAGAGACAGTGACATTGCCCTATCAAGCAGGACAATGCTCTAGACACTGACCATATATATTTATGATCAGCGCCTAAGCCCTTACAGGCAAGAAAGGTTTAAAGGTTTAAAGGCCACTCATGACTGGCAGAATCAATGGACAGTGACATTGCCCTATCAAGCAGGACAGTGCTCTAGAGACTGACCATATATACATATAATCAGCGCCCATGCCCCCTTACAGCTAAGCTAGGACAAATGAGGGTCAGGCAATGGCTGCTGATGACTCAGCAGATAGAACTATGGGCTCCCCCAAACCCCTAATACTTCAAGCAGGACAATGCGCTAGAGACTGACCAATATATACATATGATCAGCGGCAAGGCCCCTCTCCACCCAAGCTAGGAATAAGGACGGCCAGGCAATGGCTGCTGAGGACTGTAGATCGACCTATAGGCTCCCCCAAATACCCCATACCTACCTCACAAGGATGGTGATGTTGCAGCGACCAAAGGAACTAACGAGTTTGAGTGGAACTCGAACCCCCAGTGTGACGATCACCAATCAGGGACGTTACCATAGGCAATGGCTGCTGATGACTCAGCAGATAGAGCTATAGGCTCATCCAAACTACCCCAATCCTTAGCTTACAAGGATGGTGAAGTTGCAGCGACCAAAGGAACCAATGAGTTTGAGCGGGACTCGAACCCCCAAGTCTGACGTTCACCAGTCAGGGACGTTACCACCTATAGGCTCCCCCAAACCCCCCATCCTCAGCCCTCAAGGATGGTGAGGTTGCAGCGACCAAAGGAACTAACGAGTTTGAGCGGGACTTGAACCCCAGTCTGGCGTTCACCAATTAGGGACGTAACCACAGACAATGGCTGCTGATGACTCAGCAGAGAAACCTATAGTTTCCCCCAAACCCCTCATCCCTAGCTCCCAAGGATGATGAGGTTGCAGCGACCAAAGGAACTAACGAGTTTGAGCGGGACTTGAACCCCAGTCTGGCGTTCACCAATTAGGGACGTAACCACAGACAATGGCTGCTGATGACTCAGCAGAGAAACCTATAGTTTCCCCCAAACCCCTCATCCCTAGCTCCCAAGGATGATGAGGTTGCAGCGACCAAAGGAACTAACGAGTTTGAGCGGGACTTGAACCCCAGTCTGGCGTTCACCAATTAGGGACGTAACCACAGACAATGGCTGCTGATGACTCAGCAGAGAAACCTATAGTTTCCCCCAAACCCCTCATCCCTAGCTCCCAAGGATGATGAGGTTGCAGCGACCAAAGGAACTAACGAGTTTGAGCGGGACTTGAACCCCAGTCTGGCGTTCACCAATTAGGGACGTAACCACAGACAATGGCTGCTGATGACTCAGCAGAGAAACCTATAGTTTCCCCCAAACCCCTCATCCCTAGCTCCCAAGGATGATGAGGTTGCAGCGACCAAAGGAACTAACGAGTTTGAGCGGGACTTGAACCCCAGTCTGGCGTTCACCAATTAGGGACGTAACCACAGACAATGGCTGCTGATGACTCAGCAGAGAAACCTATAGTTTCCCCCAAACCCCTCATCCCTAGCTCCCAAGGATGATGAGGTTGCAGCGACCAAAGGAACTAACGAGTTTGAGCGGGACTTGAACCCCAGTCTGGCGTTCACCAATTAGGGACGTAACCACAGACAATGGCTGCTGATGACTCAGCAGAGAAACCTATAGTTTCCCCCAAACCCCTCATCCCTAGCTCCCAAGGATGATGAGGTTGCAGCGACCAAAGGAACTAACGAGTTTGAGCGGGACTTGAACCCCAGTCTGGCGTTCACCAATTAGGGACGTAACCACAGACAATGGCTGCTGATGACTCAGCAGAGAAACCTATAGTTTCCCCCAAACCCCTCATCCCTAGCTCCCAAGGATGATGAGGTTGCAGCGACCAAAGGAACTAACGAGTTTGAGCGGGACTTGAACCCCAGTCTGGCGTTCACCAATTAGGGACGTAACCACAGACAATGGCTGCTGATGACTCAGCAGAGAAACCTATAGTTTCCCCCAAACCCCTCATCCCTAGCTCCCAAGGATGATGAGGTTGCAGCGACCAAAGGAACTAACGAGTTTGAGCGGGACTCGAACCCCAAGTCTAGCGTTCACCAGTCAGGGACGTTACCACCTATAGGCTCCCCCAAACCCCCCATCCATAGCTCACAAGGATGGTGAGGTTGCAGCGATCAAAGGAACTAACGAGTTTTGAGCGGGACTCGAACCTCAGTCTGACGTTCTCCAGTCAGGGACGGTACCTCCTATAGTCTCCCCAAACCCCCCCCCCCCCATCCTTAGCTCACAAGGATGGTGATGTTGCAGCGACCAAAGGAACTAAAGAGTCTGAGCGGGACTCGAACCCCAAGTCTGGCATTCACCATTCAGAGACGTTACCACATCCGTCAAGTTAAAAGCATCGCTTAATCAGCGATGTATAACGCATGTCATTATAAACGTTACAGATGCTTAACCAAAGCAATGCTTGAGGGGGACTAATGTCTCCTCTCTCCGCAGGTCTCCAACCCGAAGCGTTTA
Source organism: Palaemon carinicauda (assembly GCF_036898095.1). NCBI lineage: Eukaryota > Metazoa > Arthropoda > Malacostraca > Decapoda > Palaemonidae > Palaemon > Palaemon carinicauda. Next base: position 49,383,576 of record NC_090732.1, on the reverse strand, counting down.
ATCAAGCATTTAAGATGAACTCATTTCCATAATATGACAACCAATTTTGACCCCTATCGTCTTTTACGTCCACGTCTTGCTTGAGGGTACACTCTGGCACACTCTTCTCTATTGTTTCTCTTCATTTTTTTTTTCTTTTTTAAATTTTTAACAATTTGTTGTTTTCAAGGTTTTATAGTTTATGAAATATTTATTTTAGTATTATAGTTCTTAAACTTCTCGTATGTTTTCCTTATTTCTTTTCCTTACTCGGCTATTTTCCCTTGGAGCCCTTGGGCTTATAGCATTCTGCTTTACCAACTAGGTTTATGGCTTAGCTAATAACAATAACACCAACAACAACAACAACAACAATAATAATAATAATTATAATATAATGATAATTATAATTATAAGTATGATGATAATAATAATAATAATAATAATAATAATAATAATAATAATAATAATAATAATAATCTCTCATGCGAAGATCCTCACAATCGTCTTCACATCTTCTTAAGGATTCTCTTGTTGGTGAGGATAACAACAACAACAATAATAATAATAATAATAATAATAATAATAATAATAATAATAATCTCTCATGCGAAGATCCTCACAATCGTCTTCACAGGTGAGGATAACAACAACAACAACAATAATAATAATAATAATAATAATAATAATAATAATAATAATAATAATAATAATAATAATAATAATCTCTCATGCGAAGATCCTCACAATCGTCTTCACAGGTGAGGATAACAACAACAACAACAACAACAACAATAATAATAATAATAATAATAATAATAATAATAATAATAATAATCTCTCTCATGCGAAGATCCTCACAATCGTCTTCACATCTTTTTAAGGATTCTCTTGTTGGATGAGACCGACCGACCGGGCGACTGTCTGTCTCCTATTTCCATACCCCGATGATTATCTCGGCGGAGACGATGGACTGACGGATGGACAAGGCTTTAGTACCTTGGCCATTGACCGTTTTAGCACTCGGGGCCTTCAATGGAAGGCGCTAACAAGCCTTTTCTTGGCTTCGGCGTGTCAACGACAAATAGTCAGAACGCCACTATTGGACGAGTGGGTATTGACATGCAAATGAAAACGGAGTCGGTGGATGGATTTGGGGGAAGCTGAAGGTCTTCGAGACTAGATGACTATAATCTAGGTTTTATTATGATGGTGTCCCAGGGATACGTTTTATTATTATTATAAATTGCTGAGCTACAGCCCTAGTTGGAAAAGCAAGTACTATAAGCCCAGGGGCTTCAACAGGGAAAATAGCCCAGTGAGGAGAGGAATTCCAGGGATACGTTTTATTATTATTATAAATTGCTAAGCTACAGCCCTATAGTTGGAAAAGCAAGTACTATAAGCCCAGGGGCCCCCAACAGGGAAAATAGCCCAGTGAGGAAAGGAAACAAGGTAAATGAAAATATTTTAGGAACAGTAACATTAAAGTAAATATTTCTTGTTTAACTATAAAAGCTTTAGCAAAACATGAGGAAGAGAAATGAGATAGAATAGTGTGCCCGAGTGTACCCTCAAGCAAGAAATTTTCTGGCTTTTTTGTTTTCAAAGCTCTACAGTGACTAGACGACAATATCTGTTTATTATGACTGTCGTAAGGAAACGGTTTCTGTCTTTTTTTTCTAAGCTTTACTGCCGAATAAATAGACGAAAATAACTGTTTATTATGACTGTCGCAGGGACAACGGTTTCTGTCTTTTTTTCTAAGCTTTATAGCCGAATAACTAGACGACAATCTAGGTTATATTATGATGGTGTCGGAGGGACACGTTTTTTTGCCTTTTTTTCAAAGCTTTACAAACTAATAGGCAATATTGTTTGATATATAGACTTCTCGCTTGCTCGGGTATATGTTATTCTTCTTTACAAAACTTTAAAAGCCGAATAGACAATATTGATTGGCAGGTCAAGCCTTTGCTAAACTTATTGCCTATAAAAAATCAAGTCTGCAGAGACAAGTTTTCTGTTAAAAGCTTTACAGCCGAATATGCAATATTGATTGACAGGTAGACTCCTTCCTTACTTAATGCCTATATTAAATCACATCTGTGTAACTTTACCTCTTACATTTTGCATTTGTGTAGAATATTTTCTGCCTTTTTTTTTCCAAATTTTTACAGCCGAATAGGCAATATATATTCATAGGTTGACGTCTTCCTTATTGCCTACAAGAAATCACGTATGTGTAACTTTTTGACTTAATTTTACACTAGTATAGAAAATTTTCTTCCTTTTTTTCAAAGTATTACAACTGACTATGCAATATTGATTGACAGATAGACTCCTTTCTTACTTATTGCCTACGTGAAATCATGTCTGGGAAACTTTTCGACATGCATTTTGCGCTAGTATATTTTTTTTTTCTTTTTTATAGATTTATGTATTCCTTATTGCTTACAAGAAATCACATCTACGTAACTTTTTTACTTACATTTTGCACTAGTAGGCCCTATAGAAAATTTTCCACTTTTTTTTTTTTTTTTTTTTTTTTAAGAATTACAACCACATATGCAATATTGATTGACAGATTGACTCCTTACTTATCGCCTACGTGAAATCACATCTGCGAAACTTTGCCACGGACATTTTGCGCTACTATAGAAAAAAAATATATTGTCTACTCGGTGCGAATTCTAGCGGGAAGTTGCTAAAAGACTTCGGGGAACGTGTCGCATAATACCCCCCCCCCCCTCTCTCTCTCTCTCCCTCTGAGTAGCTTACGAGAGACCTTAGCATTGCGATGGCCGTTGAATGCTAATCAGACTGTGCCTCTGGGATACCCAGCAGCGCCAGATATAAAAAGCTCTTAGAAAAACTCTGGATCGTGCTGTGATATCTTTGGCGAAAGGGGATTATGCGGAGATTGTTATGTAGGTAGTGGGGCTGGTGTATGCAGGGTTGCCAGGTTGGACTTTTTCTGGCCAACAAATCTCAAATTTGGCCTTTTTAAAGAATTAGTTGGCCTTTAGTAATATGAAAAGGTGGGCTTAGATACTATATTTTTGCCTTTTTTTAATAATGGGTTGGCCTTTTAAAGCTGCGGTTGATTAGGAGTTGGTCTTTTCTCATCTAGAAAACCTGGCAACACTGGCAGGGTTGCCAGGTTGGCCTTTTTCAGGCCAAAAAAACCCCACCAAATTTAGCCTTTTTTCGTGCTAGATACCTAAATTTGGCCTTTTTTAAAATTGGTTAGCCAAAAAAAACACCAAATTTAGCCTTTTTTCGTGCTAGATACCTAAATTTGGCCTTTTTTAAAATTGGTTAGCCAAAAAAAAACACCAAATTTAGCCTTTTTTCGTGCTAGATACCTAAATTTGGCCTTTTTTAAAATTGGTTAGCCAAAAAAAAAACACCAAATTTAGCCTTTTTTTTCGTGCTAGATACCTAAATTTGGCCTTTTTTAAAATTGGTTAGCCAAAAAAAAACACCAAATTTAGCCTTTTTTCGTGCTAGATACCTAAATTTGGTCTTTTTGAAATTGGTTAGCCTTAAATTCTATATTTTCGGCCTTTTTCTACTATTAGGTTGTCCCTTTAAAGCTGCATTTGAACAGACGTTGGCCTTTTCTCATTTGGGCCAGGTTGGCCTTTTTCGGGCCCAAAAAAAACCACCACATTTAGCCTTTTTTCGTGTTAGATACCTAAATTTGGCCTTTTTGAAATTGGTTAGCCTTAAATTCTATATTTTCGGCCTTTTTCTGGCTAAAAAAACCACCTTGTTTGGCCTTTTTTCGTGCTAGATACCTAAATTTGGCCTTTTTGAAATTGGTTAGCCTTAAATTCTATATTTTCGGCCTTTTTCTGGCCAAAAAAAACCCACCAAATTTAGCCTTTTTTCGTGCAAGATACCTAAATTTGGCCCTTTTTTTAAATTGGTTACCTTTAAATTCTATATTTTCGGCCATTTTCTACTATTAGGTTGGCCTTTTAAAGCTGCATTTGATCAGACATTGGCCTTTTCTCATTTGGGCCAGGTTGGCCATTTTCGGGCCAAAAACCCCCACCAAATTTGGCCTTTTTTCGTGCTAGATACCTAAATTTGGCCCTTTTTTAAATTGGTTAGCCTTAAATTCTATATTTTCGGCCTTTTTCTGGCCAAAAAAAACCACCTTGTTTGGCCTTTTTT
>NC_090732.1:49371912-49374412 GCF_036898095.1 Palaemon carinicauda | reverse complement strand
GAGGATCTAGTTGTGTGGTAGCTGCCACCCAGCTTGCCCGTCTAAAGGGATCCAACCTTTGCCCCCAGGGACTGTGTCTTGGTCTATTTGCATGAAGACTGTTGCAGGGTGTTGCAGAGATGTTTAACGATTTCTTTATTGGGTGGCTATGATTAACTTTAGGGTACAGTTGTTATTATTATTATTATTATTATTATTATTATTATTATTATTACATACTCATCAGCATTGCCAGATGTATAACTACTCGGTCTCTCCCTGTCTCTTGGGTAGAGGGAGTAGTCATACTCAGAGGAGAGGGATTCTATTATTATTATTATTATTATTATTATTATTATTATTATTATTGTTATTATTATTATTATTATTATTATTATTACTTACTAAGCTACAACCCTAGTTGGAAAAGCAGGATGCTATAATCCCAGGGGCTCCAACGAGGAAAATATCCCAGTGAGAAAAGCAAACTAGGAAAAATTAAATATTTTAAAAACAGTAACAATATTAGATTAAATATTTTCTATATAAACTATAAAACTATAAAACATTTAAGAATTCAAGTATGTTTCACACTTGGGATTCAGTGGTTCATTCAAGTATACATAGAAGAATTATGAAAGATTCAAGTGATGGATATACAAAGCTATCGTAATGTCATCGCAAATATAGTAGATGGATATTCAAGGCTATCGTAATGTCATGGCAAATATAGTAGATGGATATTCAAGGCTATCGTAATGTCATCGCAAATATAGTAGATGGATATTCAAGGGTATCGTAATGTCATCCGAAATATTGTAGATGGATATTCAAGGCTATCGTAATGTCATGGCAAATATAGTAGATGGATATTCAAGGCTATCGTAATTTCATCGCAAATATAATAGATGGATATTCAAGGCTATCGTAATATCATAGCAAATATAGTAGATGGATATTGAAGGCTATCGTAATGTCATCGCAAATATAGTAGATGGATATTCAAGGGTATCGTAATGTCATCCGAAATATTGTAGATGGATATTCAAGGCTATCGTAATATCATAGCAAATATAGTAGATGGATATTCAAGGGTATCGTAATATCATAGCAAATATAGTAGATGGATATTCAAGGGTATCGTAATGTCATCCGAAATATTGTAGATAGATATTCAAGGCTATCGTAATGTCATGGCAAATATAGTAGATGGATATTCAAGGCTATCGTAATTTCATCGCAAATATAATAGATGGATATTCAAGGCTATCGTAATATCATAGCAAATATAGTAGATGGATATTCAAGGCTATCGTAATGTCATCGCAAATATAGTAGATGGATATTCAAGGGTATCGTAATGTCATCCGAAATATTGTCGATGGATATTCAAGGCTATCGTAATATCATAGCAAATATAGTAGATGGATATTCAAGGCTATCGTAATGTCATCCCAAATATATTAGATGGATATTCAAAGCTATCGTAATGTCATTGCAAATATAGTAGAATGATATTCAAGGCTATCGTAATATCATCGCGAATATAGTAGATGGATATTCAAGGCTATCGTAATGTCATCGCAAATATAGTAGAACGATATTCAAGGCTATCGTAATATCATCGCGAATATAATAGATGGATATTCAAGGCTATCGTAATATCATAGCAAATATAGTAGATGGATATTGAAGGCTATCGTAATGTCATCGCAAATATAGTAGATGGATATTCAAGGGTATCGTAATGTCATCCGAAATATTGTAGATGGATATTCAAGGCTATCGTAATTTCATCGCAAATATAATAGATGGATATTCAAGGCTATCGTAATATCATCGCGAATATAGTAGATGGATATTCAAGGCTATCGTAATATCATCGCGAATATAGTAGATGGATATTCAAGGCTATCGTAATGTCATCGCAAATGTAGTAGATGTATATTCAAGGCTATCGTAATGTCATCGCAAATATAGTAGAACGATATTCAAGGCTATCGTAATATCATCGCGAATATAGTAGATGGATATTCAAGGCTATCGTAATGTCATCGCAAATGTAGTAGATGGATATTCAATGCTATCGTAATGTCATCGAAAATATAGTATTGGATATTCAAGGCTATCGTAATGTCATCGCAAATATAGTAGAAGGATATTCAAGGCTATCGTAATGTCATCGCAAATATAGTAGATGGATATTCAAGTCTATCGTAATGTCATCGCAAATATAGTAGAAGGATATTCAAGGCTATCGTAATGTCATCGCAAATATAGTAGAAGGATATTCAAGGCTACCTTAATGTCATCGCAAATATAGTAGGTGGATATTCAAGGCTATCCTAATGTCATCGCAAATATAGTAGGTGGATATTCAAGGCTATCGTCATGTCATCGCAAATATAGTAGATGGATATTCAAGGCTATCGTCATGTCATCGCAATTATAGTAGATGGATATGCGAGGCTATCGTCATGTCATCGCAATTATAGTAGATGGATATGCGAGGCTATCGTCA
>NC_090732.1:49346912-49361912 GCF_036898095.1 Palaemon carinicauda | reverse complement strand
TATTCTTTGGACATTTGATCAAGATAGTGTTCTTTATTGTTCTCTTTATTGTTCTCTAAACTTATATAATAAAAAAGAGTTTTCTGAGGAAAAAAAAGATATCTTCCATGGGCCCTCTTCGATAATTTTTCAATTTCTGAAATTATACAGCTGATGTCAGATTTAAATTGATAGAGACATCAATTTTGATGTCTTTGAAATTATATTTTAGACAATATCAAGTTGAGGTTCGTTATTGTTCACTGAACGTATTCTATAAAAACTTGTCTTCTAAGGATGTCTTAAGATTATATTGTTCACATTATCAAGATAGAGTTCTTCATTGTTCACTAAACGTATTTTATAGAAAGGTGTTTTCTGAGGGGGTTCGTTATTGTTCACTAAACGTATTCTATAAAAACGTATTTTTTTAGGATCTCTTAAGATTATATTGTTCACATTATCAAGATAGAGTTCTTCATTGTTCACTAAACGTATTTTATAGAAAGGTGTTTTCTGAGGAGGTTCGTTATTGTTCACTGAACGTATTCTATAAAAACTTGTTTTCTAAGGATGTCTTAAGATTATTTTGTTCACATTATCAAGATAGTGTTCTTCATTGTTCACTAAACGTATTTTATAGAAAGGTGTTTTCTGAGGAGGTTCGTTATTGTTCACTGAACGTATTCTTTAAAAACTTGTCTTCTAAGGATGTCTTAAGATTATATTGTTCACATTATCAAGATAGAATTCTTTATTATTCATTAAATCTATTCTATAGAAAGGTGTTTTCTGAGGGGGTTCGTTATTGTTCACTAAACGTAATCTATAAAAACGTATTTTTTTAGGATCTCTTAAGATTATATTGTTCACATTATCAAGATAGAGTTCTTCATTGTTCACTAAACGTATTTTATAGAAAGGTGTTTACTGAGGGGGTTCGTTATTGTTCACTGAACGTATTCTATAAAAACTTGTTTTCTAAGGATGTCTTAAGATTATATTGTTCACATTATCAAGTTAGAGTTCTTCATTGTTCACTAAACGTATTTTATAGAAAGGTGTTTACTGAAAAAAAGGTAATTGTTTACAACACCACGCTCTCCATTTATTATTATTATTATTACTATCCAAGCTACAACCCTAGTTGGAAAAGCAAGATGCTATAAGCCCAGGGGCTCCAACAGGGAAAAATAGCCCAGTGAGGAAAGGAAATAAGGAAATAAATAAATTAAGAGAAAAAAAATTAACAATAAATCATTCTAAAAACAGTAACAACGTCAAAACAGATATGTCATATATAAACTATTAACAACATAAAAAAACAAACATGTCATAAATAAACTATAAAAGACTCATGTCCGCCTGGTCAACAAAAAAGCATTTGCTCAACAAAAAAGCATTTGCTCCTGCAGTTGTCATCTTCTTCCACAATAATTAGGTGGTTATTTATATTCTGGGAAAGCAATAATTAGCAAAATATGTTGAGGATGGGGGAAGGGATTATGAAAAGAAAATAGCTCGGTTTCCTTACCAAACGACTTCGAACTGACACGTCAACATGGTCTAGCAAACGGAATTCTTGATGCCAGCGTACATAAACAAAAGTTCGTGATGCCAGCGTACGTTTGATATACTGTATATTCAAAATATACTAAAAAAAAATGAGTGATTACTCAAAAGTGTCACTATTTGTAAATTGCATATTTTGTGGACACTTTTGAGTAATTCATCCAGGAAATGAAATATGGAAATAAATAGTTCATGGATATTATTATTATTATTATTTTTTTTTTTTATTATTATTTATTATCTATTATTTATTATTTATTCTTTATTCTTTATTTTGACTAATTCATCCAGGAAAGGAAATATGGAAATAAATAGTTCATAGATATTATTATTATTATTATTATTATTATTATTATTATTATTATTATCATTATCATTATTTTTTATTAATGATTTTTTATTTATTATTTTTTTATTATTGATTTTTTATTTATTATTTATTATTTATTCTTAATTATTAATTTTTCATTATTCATTATTCTTTATTCTTGATTCTTTATTCAACACCGTCTTCTGAGAGGTGAAGAGAGAAATGTAGGGGAAATCTACCCATAGAGATGGCGATTCAAAAATGCCAGCAGGAATTATTATTATTATTATTATTATTATTATTTTTGTTGTTTTTATTATCATTTTTATTTATTATTTAACACCGTATTCTGAATGGTGAGGATAGAAATGTACGGAAAATCTACCTATAGAGATGGCGATTCAAAAATGCCTGCAGGAATTTGAAAGTCTCCAAGGGCTCTAGGCTCCTCTATTGCTTCGAAGATTATTATTATTATTATTATTATTATTATTATTATTATTATTATTATTATTATTTTTGTTTATTATTTAACACCGTATTCTGAATGGAGAGGAGAGAAATGTAGGGGAAGTCTGCCCATTAGAGTTGGCGATTCAAAAATGCCTGCAGGAATTTGAAAGTCTCCGGAGGGCTCCGGACTCCTATATTGCACCGAAAATTATTATTATTATTATTATTATTATTATTATTATTATTATTATTATTATTATTTATTATTTAACATCGTCTTCTGAATGGTGAGGAAAGAAATGTACGGAAAATCTACCTATAGAGATGGCGATTCAAAAATGCCTGCAGGAATTTGAAAGTCTCCGAGGGCTCTAGGCTCCTCTATTGCTTCGAAGATTATTATTATTATTATTATTATTATTATTATTTTTTTATTATTATTATTATTATTATTTTTGTTTATTATTATTTTTGTTTATTATTTAACACCGTATTCTGAATGGAGAGGAGAGAAATGTAGGGGAAGTCTGTCCATAGAGTTGGCCATTCAAAAATGCCAGCAGGAATTTGAAAGTCTACAGAAAGATTGTGTTGCGGAAAAACCCATTTCTTCAAAATAATGCTAATTCAGGTCACTCGATCTGTATCATTGAATATGGCTTTCAAATTGAACGCAGTGATTTCAATGTTTAAGGATATCATCGGAAACAAAGTAGGATTTGTCTGGCCTCAAAATGCAGGATCAGCCCTTCAGGAGCAGACTCTTGCATGCGAGGATATGACGGTAAAACTTCAGGGACAGCTGCGAACTCTTCAGGAGTCGGTGGTTTTCAAATGGTTTTCGTGGCTACTCCCAGAGGCGCCGCGCTTTGAAAACTGCCGTGCAGTCGCCTCTCAGGATGGATTCCTCGGCAGGTGGCTGCAGCGTTGTCCTTGGATTGGGGGCTGGTGGAAAGCCCGCGAGGAACTACAGCGGTGCGAACTGGGATTGCACCAGATGGAGAGAGAAGTATTAGGATTCAAAGATGAATTAAAATCAACGTGGTTCGTTGGCAAGCTTCTCTCCGGATTCGACTTTGAAGAAAGGAAGGAAGAAGTCCTTTCTTATGGAAACAACTTTTACATCGGAATGGCCGCAGCTTCCGTCATTTTGGGCGGAATTATGCTGGCTAGAAGGAGGATGGCTGGAGAAGGAGGGGACAACAACTCGCTGGAAGAAAATGTTCCAGAAATGGAACATGGATGCGAAGATCTGTTGGACGGAATTGGACTCAAAATGGAAGACGAGGATCGGACTACTCTCTTGGAAAATCTCATGGCGGAAAATGCTGAGTTACGAGGACAAATTGAAGGAATGGGGAGATTAGTTGAAATAAAGGAAAATCTGCAAAGTGATTGCAACGAAAAAGACCTTCAGTTGGAAGAACTTGAAAAATTGATGGAAAATATCAAGAACGAAAATGAAGTACTGAAGAAAGAACAAAATCAGAAAAATGAACTAGTAACTGAATTGAAGAAGGAATTTGGTGAATTAAAGGCAGGAAAAACTAAACTGGAATGTGAATTCATCGAAAGAAACATTCAGATGAAAGAACTTGAAAAATTGATGGAAAATATCAAGAACGAAAATGAAGTACTGAAGACAGAAGAAAATCAGAAAAATGAACTAGTAACTGAATTGAAGAAGGAATTTGGTGAATTAAAGGCAGGAAAAACTAAACTGGAATGTGAATTCATCGAAAGAAACATTCAGATGAAAGAACTTGAAAAATTGATGGAAAATATCAAGAACGAAAATGAAGTACTGAAGACAGAAGAAAATCAGAAAAATGAACTAGTAAACGAATTGAAAAAAGAAGTAGGTGAACTGAAGGCAGAAAGTGAGAAACTTAAAGCTGACATGACACAAGAGTATGAAAAACTGGAATTTATGTCTAAAATTAAAGACCTTGAGGTAATGGAACGAAATATGATTGCAGAGAAGTTTGAAACCGAAAACGAAGAAATTAAAAAGGCGCATATTAAGATCATGGAGCAATTGAATAAACTGAAAAGTGTAGTTTATGAGCTAAAGGCTAAGAAAGAGAAACTAGAAGCTAAATGCGCCGAGAAAGATCTTCAGCTGAAGAAACTGAAGAATTGGCTGGAAGATCTCAGAAATGAAAATGAGAAATTCAAGACCAGTCAAAATGAGAAAACAGAAAACCTAAATAAATTGAAAAGAGAAGTTGTGGGACTGAAGGTAGAAAAAAATAAATTGAAATCGGAATGCTTAGAAAAAGAACGTCAGCTGGGGAAAATGAAAAATTTGCTGGAAGATCTTCGAAATGAAAACGAGAAAGTGAAAAACAATCAATATGAGGAAATGGACCAACTCAATAAATTAAAACGTGAAGTTGACCAATTGAAGGAAGAAAGAGAGAAACTTAAAGCTGACAGGACACAAGAGTATGAAAAACTTGAATTTATGTGCAAAATTAAAGACCTTGAGGTAATGGAACGGAATATGATTGCGGAGAAGTTTGAAACTGAAAAAGAAGAAATGAAAAAGGCGCATATTAACAACATGGAGCAACTGAATGAACTGAAAAGTGTCGTTTGTGAACTGAAGGCAGAAAACGAGAGGCTGGTAGCTGAGAAGGCCGAAGTTCATAGAGCTGAGAATAATGATGAACATAGGAGGAAAAGCTTAGTGATGGCTGGCTTATTTGCGCAGATGAACAACAGGTACAAAGAAGCAGTGGAAATTTTCACCGAAGCTTTGAGTATGGAGACGCACTACGAAGAAGAAACAGCTCTTCTGCATGTCCTTCGGGCTGAAGCAAACTCAGCCACTGAGAAGCCTCCTCATATGGATATTGTTTTGGACTGTTCAATGGCTATCGAGAAAGGTCTGGAAGGATGGAAAGCGTACATGATACGAGGGAGGCACCTCGTCAAACTTGGCATTTTCGACGCGGCCTTGAAGGACTTCGAAACGGTGAAGGTTAAGAAATCAGAGAAATTTCTAAAAATCCTTGAAGATACTAAAGCACTGCAGAAGGAATGGGAAGAAAAGGGTCACTATGAGATTCTGGGTTTGGAACAGACAGCCACAAAGGCAGAAATTATAAGATCCTTCAAGGACTTGTCTATGGCGTTCCACCCAGACAGGCATCGGGACAAACCCGAATTCCTACAGGAGGCATTCGAGGAGAAGTACAAAAAGGTGGTCAACGCTAAACTTATTCTAGTGGACGAAGGAAACCGAAGAGATTACGACGAAGAGCTACGCCATGAGAAGAAATACGATCACTGGTATCACCGGTATCGTCAGGAGCCAACGAGGCATCAGCCAGGGCAGTGGAACCAACAGCGTTGGCAGTACGACCAAGGACGCCCAAGAAGGCAAGAGGATCGTCAGTACGATCAAGGACGCCCAAGATGGCAAGAGGATCGTCAGTACAATTAAGGACCAAGAAGGGATCAACATCAACACTATTATTAAGGATGCCGTAATGTGTAAAGGAACGATCCTTGAAGTTTAGTGCAGTGAACATGAAAAAAAATGAAAATTTTAAAAAAATTAAAAATGAAAAAATTCAAAAAAATATATATATAGTGGAAAAATATTTTTAGTGTATGTTGCAGTTGAGTTTTAGTATAATTTAGTGAATAAGCTTTTAATGTAAGGCCTTCCAGATGCAAATGGAATGTTCTGCAAGAAGGATTCAGCAGAGGGAAGAAGTCCTACTTGTTTTGGAATGCACTGTTCCTTGACAAAGATTCACTTGTACTGTTTCTTTGTCAGGTGGACAGATGCAGAAGAAACAAGTCTGACTTCTTTTAGTACGCTGTTTCCCCTTAAGAAGATTCCATTGTGCTGGAATAGTGGATAAGGAATATCTTTAGGGCTACAAAAAAAAAAAGAAAAAAAAAATTGTATACTGGAAAATATTTTTAGCATAAGTTTCAGTGAGTGTAAGTTTAGTTTTGTGAGGAAATAAGTTTTTATATAAGGCCTTCCAGATGCAAATGGAATATTCTGCAAGAAGGATTCAGCTGAGGGAAGAAGTCCTACTTGTTTTGGAATGCACTGTCCCTTGTCAAAGATTCACCTGTACTGTTTCTTTGTCAGGTGGACAGATGCAGAAGAAACAAGTCTGACTTCTTTAAGTACGCTGTTTCCCCTCAAGAATATTCCATTGTTCTGGAATAGTGGATAAGGATTGTTTAGGGCAGTAAACAGAAAAAAAAAATTAGCATAAGTTTCACATGAACTTTTTAGGATAATTTTAAGTTGAATTTTTCAGTTTAGTGCTTAGAAAAAAATCCAAAAAAAGAAAAATAAAAAATCCAAAAAGAAAAAAAAGAAAAAATCCCCCTCCAAAAATATATATATATATATAGTGGAAAAATATTTTTAGTTTAAGTTTCAGTTGAATTTTTTAGTTTAGTGCTCTGAACTTAGAAAAAAAATAAAAATCCCAAAAAAATAAAAAAAATAAAAATTAAAAAAAAAATATATATATATGTAGTGGAAAAATATTTTTAGTATAAGTTTCAGTTGAAATCTTTAGTATAAGTTTCAGTTGAATTTTTTAGTATAAGTTTCAGTTGAATTTTTCAGTTTAGTGCTGTGAACTTCAAAAAAAATCAAAATCCAAAAAAAAAATAAAAAAATAAAAAATCCAAAAAAAAAAATATATATAGTGGAAAAATATTTTTAGTATAAGTTTCAATTGAATTTTTTAGTATAAGTTTCAGTTGAATTTTTTAGTATAAGTTTAAGTTCAATTATTTAGTATAAGTTTCAGTTGAATTTTTCAGTTTAGTGCTGTGAACTTAGAAAAAAAATAAAAATCCAAAAAAAAATAAAAAAATAAAAAATCCAAAAAAAAATATATATATATATAGTGGAAAAATATTTTTAGTATAAGTTTAAGTTGAGTTTTAGTATAGTTTAGTGAATAAGCTTTAATGTAAGGCCTTCCAGATGCAAATGGAATAATTTGCAATATGGACTAAGTAGAGGGAAGAAGTCCCACTTGTTTTGGAATGCACTGTTCCTTGATAAAGATTCACTTGTACTGTTTCTTTATCAAGTGAACAGATGCAGAAGAAACAAGCCTGACTTCTTTTAGAATACTGAGTCCCCTCAAGAAGATTCCATTTTACTGGAATAGTGGTTCAGGAGTATGTTTGATGATGAGAACATAGAATAAAATATGGAGTGTGGCCTTTCAGATACAAAGGAAATTATCTACAAGATGGACTCAGCCTAGAGAAGAAGTCCCACTTGTTTTGGAATGCACTGTTCCTTGATAAAGATTCACTTGTACTGTTTCTTTGTCAGGTGGACAGATGTAGAAGAAACAAGTCTGACTTCTTTTAGTACGCTGTGTTCCCTCAAGAAGATTCCATTTTTCTGGAATTGTGGATCAGGAATATATTTGGTGCTGAGAACATAGAATATGGATATTGTTTTGGACTGTTCAATGGCTATCGAGAAAGGTCTGGAAGGATGGAAAGCGTACATGTTACGAGGGAGGCACCTCGTCAAACTTGGCATTTTCGACGCGGCCTTGAAGGACTTCGAAACGGTGAAGGTTAAGAAATCAGAGAAATTTCTAAAAATCCTTGAAGATACTAAAGCACTGCAGAAGGAATGGGAAGAAAAGGGTCACTATGAGATTCTGGGTTTAGAACAGACAGCCACAAAGGCAGAAATTATAAGATCCTTCAAGGACTTGTCTATGGCGTTCCACCCAGACAGGCATCGGGACAAATCCGAATTCCTACAGGAGGCATTCGAGGAGAAGTACAAAAAGGTGGTCAACGCTAAACTTATTCTGGTGGACGAAGGAAACCGAAGAGATTACGATGAAGAGCTACGCCATGAGAAGAAATACGATCACTGGTATCACCGGTATCGTCAGGAGCCAACAAGGCATCAGCCAGGGCAGTGGAACCAACAGCGTTGGCAGTACGACCAAGGACGCCCAAGAAGGCAAGAGGATCGTCAGTACGATCAAGGACGCCCAAGATGGCATGAGAATCGTCAGTACAATCAAGGACCAAGAAGGGATCAACATCAACACTATTATTAAGGATGTCGTAATGTGTAAAGGAACGATCCTTGCAGTCTAGTGCAGTGAACATGAAAAAAAAATGAAAATTAAAAAGAAATTTAAAAATGAAAAAATTCAAAAAAATATATATATAGTGGAAAAATATTTTTAGTGTATGTTGCAGTTGAGTTTTAGTATAGTTTAGTGAATAAGCTTTTAATGTAAGGCCTTCCTGGTGCAAATGGAATGTTCTGCAAGAAGGATTTAGCAGAGGGAAGAAGTCCCACTTGTTTTGGAATGCACTGTTCCTTGACAAAGATTCACCTGTACTGTTTCTTTGTCAGGTGGACAGATGCAGAAGAAACAAATCTGACTTCTTTTAGTACGCTGTTTCCCCTTAAGAAGATTCCATTGTGCTGGAATAGTGGATAAGGAATATCTTTAGGGCTACAAAAAAAAAAGAAAAAAAAAATGTATACTGGAAAATATTTTTAGCATAAGTTTCAGTGAGTGTAAGTTTAGTTTTGTGAGGAAATAAGTTTTTATATAAGGCCTTCCAGATGCAAATGGAATATTCTGCAAGAAGGATTCAGCAGAGGGAAGAAGTCCCACTTGTTTTGGAATGCACTGTCCCTTGTCAAAGATTCACCTGTACTGTTTCTTTGTCAGGTGGACAGATGCAGAAGAAACAAGTGTGACTTCTTTTAGTACGCTGTTTCCCCTCAAGAATATTCCATTGTTCTGGAACAGTGGATAAGGATTATGTTTAGGGCAGTAAACAGGAAAAAATAAAAAACTCAAAAAAAAAAAAAAAAATTTTAGCATAAGTTTCAGATGAACTTTTTAGTATAATTTTAAGTTGAATTTTTCAGTTTAGTGCTTAGAAAAAAAAATCCAAAAAAAAAAAAAAAAAAAAAATTGAAAAATCCCCCAAAAAAATGAAAAAATAAAAAAAGATAAGAAAAAATATATATATAGTGGAAAAATATTTTTAGTATAAGTTTCAGTTGAATTTTTTAGTATAAGTTGCAGTTGAATTTTTTAGTATAAGTTGCAGTTGAATTTTTCAGTTTAGTGCTGTGAACTTAGAAAAAAATAAAAATCCAAAAAAAAAAATAAAAAAAATAAAAAAAAATAAAAAAATATATATATATATATAGTGGAAAAATATTTTTAGTATAAGTTTCAGTTGAAATCTTTAGTATAAGTTTCAGTTGAATTTTTCAGTTTAGTGCTGTGAACTTAGAAAAAAAAAATCCCCAAAAAAATAAAAAAATTAAAAAATCCAAAAAAAATATATATATATATAGTGGAAAAATATTTTTAGTGTAAGTTTCAGTTGAATTTTTTAGTATAAGTTTAAGTTCAATTATTTTGTATAAGTTTCAGTTGAATTTTTCAGTTTAGTGCTGTGAACTTGGAAAAAAAAATAAGAATAAAATAAAAAAATAAAAAATCCAAAAAAAAATATATATATATAGTGGAAAAATATTTTTAGTATAAGTTTCAGTTGAGTTTTAGTATAGTTTAGTGAATAAGCTTTAATGTAAGACCTTCCAGATGCAAATGGAATATTCTGCAAGAAGGATTCAGCAGAGGGAAGAAGTCCTACTTGTTTTGGAATGCACTGTTCCTTGATAAAGATTCACTTGTACTGTTTCTTTGTCAGGTGAACAGATGCAGAAGAAACAAGTCTGACTTCTTTTAGTACGCTGTGTTCCCTCAAGAAGATTCCATTTTACTGGAATAGTGGATCAGGAATATGTTTATAGCTGTAAAAAAAAAAATATATATATATATAAAGAAAAATAAAAAAATAAAAAAAATATTTTTAGCATAGGTTTCAGTTGAACTTTTTAGTATGATTTTAAGTTGAATTTTCCAGTTTACTGCTGTGAACTTAGAAAAAATAAAAATCCAAAAAAAAAGAAAAATAAAAAAATAAAAAATCCAAAAAAATTATATATATAGTGGAAAAATATTTTTAGTATAAGTTTCAGATGAGTTTTAGTATAGTTTAGTGAAAAAGTTTTAATGTAAGGCCTTCCATATGCAAATGGAATATTCTGCAAGAAGGATTCAGCAGAGGGAAGAAGACCCACTTGTTTTGAAACGCACTGTTCCCTGATAAAGATTCACTTGTACTGTTTCTTTGTCAGGTGAACAGACGCAGAAGAAACAAGTCTGACTTCTTTTAGTACGCTTTGTTCCCTCAAGAAGATTCCATTTTACTGGAATAGTGGATCAGAAATATATTTGATGCTGGGAACATGGAATAAAATATGGAGTCTGGCCTTTCAGATACAAAGGAAATAATCTACAAGATGGACACAGCCTAGAGAAGAAGTCCCACTTGTTTTGGAATGCACTGTTCCTTGATAAAGATTCACTTGTACTGTTTCTTTGTCAGGTGAAGAGACGCAGAAGAAACAAGTCTGACTTCTTTTAGTACGCTTTGTTCCCTCAGGAAGATTCCATTTTACTGGAATAGTGGATTAGGAATATGTTCGGTGTTGAGACCATAAAATAAAGTATGGAGTCTGGCCTTTCAGATGCAAAGGAAATAATCTACAAGAAGGATTCAGCAGAGGGAAGAAGTCCCACTTGTTTTGAAACGCACTGTTCCCTGATAAAGATTCACTTGTACTGTTTCTTTGTCAGGTGAACAGACGCAGAAGAAACAAGTCTGACTTCTTTTAGTACGCTTTGTTCCCTCAAGAAGATTCCATTTTACTGGAATAGTGGATCAGAAATATATTTGATGCTGGGAACATGGAATAAAATATGGAGTCTGGCCTTTCAGATACAAAGGAAATAATCTACAAGATGGACTCAGCCTAGAGAAGAAGTCCCACTTGTTTTGGAATGCACTGTTCCTTGATAAAGATTCACTTGTACTGTTTCTTTGTCAGGTGAAGAGACGCAGAAGAAACAAGTCTGACTTCTTTTAGTACGCTTTGTTCCCTCAGGAAGATTCCATTTTACTGGAACAGTGGATCAGGAATTTGTTTGGTGCTGAGAACATAGAATAAAATATGGAGTTTGGCCTTTCAGGTACAAAGGAAATAATCTACAAGATGGATTCAGCTGAGGGAAGAAGTCTTACTTGTTTTGGAATGCACTGTTACTTGACAAAGATTCACTTGTACTGTTTCTTTATCAAGTGGACAGATGCAGAAGAAACAAGTCGGACTTCTTTTAGTACGCTTTGTTCCCTCAAGAAGATTCCATTTTACTGGAATAGTGGATCAGGAATTTGTTTGGTGCTGAGAACATAGAATAAAATATGGAGTCTGGCCTTTCAGATGCAAAGGAAATAATCTACAAGAAGGATTCAGCAGAGGGAAGAAGTCCCACTTGTTTTGAAACGCACTGTTCCCTGATAAAGATTCACTTGTACTGTTTCTTTGTCAGGTGAACAGACGCAGAAGAAACAAGTCTGACTTCTTTTAGTACGCTTTGTTCCCTCAAGAAGATTCCATTTTACTGGAATAGTGGATCAGAAATATATTTGATGCTGGGAACATGGAATAAAATATGGAGTTTGGCCTTTCAGATACAAAGGAAATAATCTACAAGATGGACTCAGCCTAGAGAAGAAGTCCCACTTGTTTTGGAATGCACTGTTCCTTGATAAAGATTCACTTGTACTGTTTCTTTGTCAGGTGAAGAGACGCAGAAGAAACAAGTCTGACTTCTTTTAGTACGCTTTGTTCCCTCAGGAAGATTCCATTTTACTGGAACAGTGGATCAGGAATTTGTTTGGTGCTGAGAACATAGAATAAAATATGGAGTTTGGCCTTTCAGGTACAAAGGAAGTAATCTACAAGATGGATTCAGCTGAGGGAAGAAGTCTTACTTGTTTTGGAATGCACTGTTACTTGACAAAGATTCACTTGTACTGTTTCTTTATCAAGTGGACAGATGCAGAAGAAACAAGTCGGACTTCTTTTAGTACGCTTTGTTCCCTCAAGAAGATTCCATTTTACTGGAATAGTGGATCAGGAATTTGTTTGGTGCTGAGAACATAGAATAAAATAGGGAGTGTGGTCTTCCAGATGCAAAGGAAATAATCTACAAGATGGACTCAGCCTAGAGAAGAAGTCCCACTTGTTTTGGAATGCACTGTTCCTTGATAAAGATTCACTTGTACTGTTTCTTTGTCAGGTGAAGAGACGCAGAAGAAACAAGTCTGACTTCTTTTAGTACGCTTTGTTCCCTCAAGAAGATTCCATTTTACTGGAACAGTGGATCAGGAATATGTTCGGTGTTGAGACCATAAAATAAAATATGGAGTCCGTCCTTTCAGATGCAAAGGAAATAATCTACAAGATGGACTCAGCTGAGGGAAGAAGTCCCACTTGTTTTGGAATGCACTGTTACTTGACAAAGATTCACTTGTACTGTTTCTTTATCAAGTGGACAGATGCAGAAGAAACAAGTCTGACTTCTTTTAGTATGCTGAGTCCCCTCAAGTTTCCATTTTACTGGAACAGTGGATCAGGAATATGTTCGGTGCTGAGAACATAGAATAAAATATGGAGTTTGGCCTTTCAGATACAAAGGAAATAATCTACAAGATGGATTCAGCTGAGGGAAGAAGTCTTACTTGTTTTGGAATGCACTGTTACTTGACAAAGATTCACTTGTACTGTTTCTTTATCAAGTGGACAGATGCAGAAGAAACAAGTCTGACTTCTTTTAGTATGCTGAGTCCCCTCAAGTTTCCATTTTACTGGAACAGTGGATCAGGAATTTGTTTGGTGCTGAGAACATAGAATAAAATATGGAGTTTGGCCTTTCAAATACAAAGGAAATAATCTACAAGATGGACTCAGCCTAGAGAAGAAGTCCCACTTGTTTTGGAATGCACCGTTCCTTGATAAAGATTCACTTGTACTGTTTCTTTGTCAGGTGGACAGATGTAGAAGAAACGTCTGACTTCTTTTAGTACGCAGTGTTCCCTCAAGAAGATTCGATTTTTCTGGAATAGTGGATCAGGAATATGTTTGGTGCTGAGAACATAGAACAAAATATAGAATCCGGCCTTTCAAATACAAAGGAAATAATCTACAAGATGGACTCAGCCTAGAGAAGAAGTCCCACTTGTTTTGGAATGCACTGTTCCTTGATAAAGATTCACTTGTACTGTTTCTTTGTCAGGTGGACAGATGTAGAAGAAACAAGTCTGACTTCTTTTAGTACGCTGTGTTCCCTCAAGAAGATTCCATTTTTCTGGAATAGTGGATCAGGAATATGTTTGGTGCTGAGAACATAGAACAAAATATAGAATCCGGCCTTTCAAATACAAAGGAAATAATCTACAAGATGGACTCAGCCTAGAGAAGAAGTCCCACTTGTTTTGGAATGCACTGCTCCTTGATAAAGATTCACTTGTACTGTTTCTTTGTCAGGTAGACAGATGCAGAAGAAACAAGTCTGACTTCTTTTAGCACGCAGTGTTCCCTCAAGAAGATTCCAATGTTCTCGAATAGTGGATCAGGAGTATGTTTGGTGCTGAGAACATAGAATAAAATATGGACTCCTGTGTTCCAGATGCAAAAGAAATAATCTACAAGAGGGGCTCAGCTGAGGGAAGAAGTCCCACTTGTTTTGGAATGCACTGTTACTTGACAAAGATTCACTTGTACTGTTTCTTTATCAAGTGGACAGATGCAGAAGAAACAAGTCTGACTTCTTTTACTATGCTGAGTCCCCTCAAGTTTCCATTTAATGGAACAGTGGATCAGAATTATGTTTAAGGCTTTGAACAGGAAAAAAATAGAAAATGAAAAAAAATGTAAAATTTGAAAAAAACAAAAAAATTAACCCAGCCACTGAGGGGGGGCAAGCCAGCTTCAACTTGGTGCCGGTCCCAAGCCCGGGTAAATGGGAAGGGTTTGCAGCAGGAAAGGTATCCGGCCATGAAAAATTAGCCAAAACCAATATGGCCGGTGGAGACTGTGAGATTAGAATTAATGCTAGGGCGTTCCCCATAGGCGACGCGTTGGGACCTTGCCTGATCCCTCCGAAAAATTGGCAAGGGCTACCCAGTCATGGGTAGGCTGGGTTAAAGAGGCAAGCTCAGAGGAAAATATCTGAGGAAAGGATGAGAGTAGCAACTCTGAATGTGGGGACAATGACTGGAAAAGGGCGGGAGCTGGTTGACCTCATGGAGGGAAGGAAAATTGGAGTGTTGTGTGTGCAGGAGACCAGGTGGAAGGGAAATTAGGCAAGAGAAGTAGGCGAAGATTGTAAATTTTATTACAGTGGAGCATATATGGAAAGAAGAAATGGTGTAGGAATATTATTATCGAAAGATTTGAAGGAGAGTTGGTTGGAGAGAATAGGAAAAATGACAAAATTATGAGTTTAAAGCTGGGACTGGGAGCAACAGTAGTCAATGTGGTGTGTGCCTATGCCCCGCCAGCTGGATGTACAGAGGATGAGAAGGATACATTCTGGGAGGAGATGGACCAGGATGTATCCTTTTTCTCATCTGTACATCCAGCTTGCGGGTCATAGGCACACACCACATTGACCATTGTTGCTCCCAGTCCCAGCTTTAAACTCATAATTAAGTCATTTTTGCTATTCACTCCAACCAACTCTCCTTCAAATCTTTCGATAATAATA
>NC_090732.1:49324412-49334412 GCF_036898095.1 Palaemon carinicauda | reverse complement strand
ATGTAACAGTCAGTATATTAAGTAGCAGGCTATTGGCGTACACATGTAACCTGCAAGAAAAGCCGCTAGAATACAAATAGAGAACGAATGAATAAACAATTCCCAGACATCATAATATCCCTAATATGTCCCGGTTATATTATCCCTCGAGAGTACTTCGGCTCGACCTTGGAGGCACGCGAGCGCAGCCAATCAGGTGGGAGGGACAGAATCCCCTCGACCAATCACGGCCGGCCTCTGATGGGGCATCTGGTCCCGGGTTCAGCCAATGGCAGGCGCTCATTTAAGCAACTAGTCATGGCCCGTAAAAACACACTGGGTGACTCGTATTTGCTTCCAGTTATAGACGTGTATTGTAGGACGTGTTTGCCATGTTTAATCGCGTGATCATATTCCGGGTGGCTGTCTGCTGTTGTTATTATTATTATTATTATTATTATTTTTATTATTTTTATTTTTATTATTATTATTATTATTGTTGTTGTTGTTATTTTTTTTTCTTCTTCTTCTAATTATTATTATTGTTGTTTATTTTGTTGTTGCTGTTCTTCTTCTTCTTCTTCTTCTTCTTCTTCTTCTTCTTCTTCTTATTATTATTATTATTATTATTATTATTGTTGTTGTTGTTGTTGTTATTCTGCTTATGATTTTTATTATAATTGTTATTATTATAATTATTATTATTATTATTATTGTTATTATTATTATGACTTGCTAAGCTACAGCCCTAGTTGGAAAATTAGTATGCTATAAGCCTAAGGGCTCCACCAGGGAAAAATAGCCCAGAGAGGAAAGGAAACATGGAAAAATAAAATATAACAGTAACATTAAAATAAGTATCTCCATATAAACTATAAAAAAAACTTCTAACTAAACAAGAAAAAAAAAGATGCAATACTGTGTCCGAATGTACCCTCAAGCAAGAGACCTCTTAACCCCAAGACAGTGAAAGAAAAATAGTAAGCCATGTATTACAACTGACACATTCTTGACCAAGCAAGCAAGCAAGCAGTCAAGGTTACACACAATCTTCAGTTAAGGTCACCTCTAGCGTGATGTGTAACCTTGGCGAAAATAAAATGATCCAAGATAATTGGGTTATAATTTTCGCCAAGCCTCTGATAATCAATTATAATTTGTTTTGGCTTCAGTTCATGAATAACCTTGCATTTTACATTTTTTTTTTTTTTATCCTAAGCCTCAAACGAGAATATCACGTGATAATTCTATAATTTACATATGAAAGAGAGACTGTATGTTAATGTTGTTACTGTTTTAATTGTTCATTAATTGTTTTGTAGTTTAATTATTTCCTTATTTCCTTTCCTTGTTGGGCTATTTTTCCCTGTTGGAGCCCTTGGGTTTATAGTATTCTGCTTTTCCATGTAGGGTTTAGATAGTAATAATAATAATGATATTATTAATAATAATGATGATAACAATGATAATAATAATAATAATAATAATAATAATAATAATAATAATAATGATGATGATGATGATGATGATGATGATGATGAAGAAAAAAAAATAATAATAATAATAGTAATATTGATAACAACAACAACAACAACAACAACAATTAAGGAATGTATGAGGCCCTGGCTGTGATTCCTTCTCTCAGTCTTATACAAAAATTGGGGGGGAAGGGGGGAGGGGGGGGGGGGGAAATCAACCTTTAAAGGTGAGCTCTTATACGAGAAATAATTTTCCCCCCCCCAAAAAAAAAAAAAAGCATCAACCAGACACGACATCATCATCTTACATATCTTAGGATAGCCCGTAGCTAGACTGAGGTCTATAATCATCCAATGTGGTTTTATTGTAAAGTAGGAAAATAAAATAAGGTTTAACATTGGCGAGGGAAAAAAAAGAATTTTGCGTAGCACTTGCGTGGGTTTTTTTTTTTTTTTTTTTTTTTTTTGTGATATTTTATTCTTTATGAAAACTGTGGTCGTTGTTCATAATAACTTTTAAAACTAATGTTTCAATATGTCACGTTATTATTATTATTATTATTATTACTGTTGTTATTATTGTTGTTGTTATTATTATTATTATTATTTTTAGTATTATTATTATTATTGTTGTTATTATTATTATTATTATTATTATTATTATTATAATTATTATTATCATTACTACTATTATTATTATTATTATTATTATTATTATTATTATTGTTGTTGTTGTTGTTGTTATTTTTACCTAAGCTACAACCCTAGCTGGAAAAGCAGGAGGCTATAAGCCCAAGGGCTCCAACAGTGAAAATATCCCAGTGAGGAAATAAGGAAACAAATAAACTACGAGAGAAGAAACGAATATAAAATAAAAATAAAATATCTTAAGATCAGTAACAACGTTAAAATAGATCTGTGATGTATAAACTATGAAGAGAGACTTAATGCAAGTTTGAACTTATGAAGTTCCACCGATTCAACCGCCTGATTAGGAAGGTCATTCCATAATCTGGTCACAGCTGGAATAAAACTTCTAGAATACTGTCTAGTATTCAGCCTTATGATGGAGAAGGCAAGACTGTTGGAACAACATAACTACTACGTAGAGGACTGTACAGTCTGGAAAGATCCAAATACAAAGGATGGTCAGAATTATGAAAAATCTTATGCAACATGCATAGAAAAATAACTGAACCACGGTGCTAGAGATTAGTATCAAGATCAGGAATATGAAATTTAATAGACCGTAAGTTTCTGTCCAGCAAATTAAGATGAGAATCAGCAGCTGAAGACCAGACAGGGGAACAATACTCGAAACAAGGTAGAATGAAAGAATTCAAATACTTCTTCAGAATACATTGATCACCGAAAATCCTGCAAGACTCTCAAAAAGTCAATTTTTGTGCAATTGAAGAAGACAGACCTTATGAGTTTCTCAAAAGTAAATTTGCTGTCGAAAATCATACCAAAAATTTTAAGACTTTTCAATAAGCTAATTTTTGTGCAATTGAAGAAGACAGACCCTATGTTTTTCAAAAGTAAATTTGCTGTCGAGAATCACACCTAAAATTTTAAAAGACCTTTCAATAAGCCAATTTTTGTGTAATTAAAGAAGACGCAGACATTGTGTTTCTCAAAAAGTAAATTTGCGGTCGAAAATCACACCATAAATTCTAAAAGACTTTTTCAATAAGCTAATTTTTGTGCAATTGAAGAAGACACAGACCTTGTGTGTTTCTCAAAAGTGAATTTGCTGTCGAGAATCACACCTAAGATTTTAAAAGACTTTTTAAATAAGCCATTTTTTGTGCAATTGAAGAAGACAGACCTTTTGTGTTTCTCAAAAGTAAATTTGCTGTTGAGAATCACACCTAAGATTTTAAGACTCAATAAGATATTTTGTGCACAATTGAAGAAGACACAGACCTTATATGTTTCCCAAAAGTGAATTTGCTGTCGAGAATGACACTTAACATTTTAAAAGACTTTTTCAATAAGCCAATTTTTGCACAATTAAAGAAGACAGACCTTATATGTTTCTCAAAAGTGAATTTGCTATTGAGAATGACACTCAACATTTTAAAAGGCTTTTTCAATAAGCCCATTTTTATAAAATTGAAGATGACACAGACATTGTGTTTCTCAAAAGTAAATTTTCTGACAAGAATCACGCCCAGAATTAAGACTTTTTTTTTTTTTTTTTTTTTTTTTTTGCAAAACTTGTTTCTCGAAAGTAAATTTGCTGTCAAGAATCACACCTAAGATTTTCAAAAGAATCACTGCCCTCAGTAGTCACCATCTTCCTATATACCATCGTCACAAAGAGCCAGAAATTAGTAAAAGTAGTTGTAGTACCTGAGGGGGCTGCAGTAGTCATAAAGTAGCCGGGGAGACTACTTGGCGAGTAGCACGTCACACACGGCAGGTGGTAAGACCCCAGTGGCTTTAAGCGTGATCCATTCAACCCCTATAAAAACTGACCTTAGATAAAGCTTTATCTTCAGAATTTCGGAAAGAATGTTTTGTTTCCATTATTTTTTTAATATTTAAAAAAAGTAATTGTCAGATATATCATGATTGATTGATTGATTTTTTTTTTTAATGATGATTTAGGAGCTTCTTTCATTACATTCATAGCTCTGTGATGTCCATGAAATTTTTTTTTATTTATTTATTTCTTTTTTTTTTGATAAATAATGATTTATTTAACCAAACTTACCCTAATTATTATTTACAATCGTGTTTTTATATTACTATTATGATTTTTACTATTGTTTTGTTATTATTAGCATTATTTACTATATATGTATATATATATATATATATATATATATATATATATATATAGAGAGAGAGAGAGAGAGAGAGAGAGAGAGAGAGAGAGAGAGAGAGAGAGCTATATATAATTGATAATCCCCGGGAATTTTCCATCTGCATATAGTTATTTATCCACTTATAGTTTTTACCTTTTTACTTTATCAGTGCCGTATATTCAACTTCTATATACAGTATGTACAATATATATATATGTGTGTATATATGTATATATATATATATATATATATATATATATATATATATATTTTATATAATATATATATATTATATATATAATATATATATATATATATATAATGTGTGTGTGTGTGTGTGGAGTTGTTTATTCAGTAGACATACATTCATAGCAAAATAGCAAAATAGCAAAATACAGTATTTAATGCGAATTTAAAATAACGATAAAAGAAACAATTATTTTTATTTTTCTAATGGTCAATATGTATATATTTGATGAGAAACCCTTCCAAACGGGTTTACTGAAGGGCTTCGTTGCCCTTCCCGGCAAAAGGTTCCTTCCTGGAAATCAGTGGCGTCGACCTTCGAGAATGTGACGCCAGTTTGACATTGAGTGTCTATTGTTTTCGAGGTTTAGGTGATAGGGAAGATTTGAATATGATTTATTATTTTTTTTGGGGGGGTTGTCGTTTAAAAGCGTGGTTTGATGGAAAATAAAAAGGCAAAATTATGTTTTTTTTTTTTTTTTTAGAAGATTATATCTACTTTGCTCTTTATCGATATTATTATTATTATTATTATTATTATTATTATTATTATTATTGCTATTTATGATGATAATAATAATAATTATCATCATAATTATTAATAATAATGTTATTAACATTGTAATTATCATTAATAATAATAATAATAATAATGATAATAATTTTATTATTATTATTATTATTATTATTATTGTTGTTGTTGTTGTTGTTGTTATTGTTGTTTGTTTGTTGGAAAAGCAGGATGTTATAATCACAAGGGCCCCAACAGGAAAAGATAGCCCAGTGAGTTGTTGTTGTTGTTGTTATTTGTTGGAAAAGCAGGATGCTATAAGCCCAAGAGCCCCAACAGGGAACAATAGCCCAGTGAGGAAAGGAAATAAAGAAATAAACTACATGATAAATAGAGAATAATCAATATTAAATATTTCAAAATCGTTAACAACTTCAAAATAGATCTGTCATATATAAACTATGAGGAGAGACTAATATTTATATATTATAGATATAAAACATTGTAAGGATTCTTTTAAGTAACTGTCAAAGGTTTTTACATATATAATGATAAATCTTTATAAGGAAATACTGAAATACTATAGTTAATTTATGCAAATCATCTTTGGTATTCACATACGTATGAAAATTATATTTTAAAAAACAATTTTCCTTATCATTATCATCATCATCATCTCCTCCTTCGCCTATTGACGCAAAGGGCCTCGGTTAGATTTTGCCAGTCGTCTTTGTCTTGGGCTTTTTAAATCAAAACTTCGCCATTCATCATCTCCTACTTCACGCTTCATAGTCCTCAGTCATGTAGGCCTTGGTCTTCTAACTCTTCTAGTGCCTTCTCAAGATGGATAGGAAAGCAAGAATGTAAACGATAAGGAAAAAAGAAAAAATAGACGAAGGAGAAAGAAAGACTCGCAAAGAGTAGATAAAGAGAATGAAGAAAATAGTAAAGTATAACTCAAGGAGAAAAGAAAAAATCTTAAGGAAAATGAGAAAAAAAGAATGAATAAAATAGGAAAATATAACCAACAGAAAAAAATACTTAAAGAAAGAAGAAAGGGTAAAATGAAGAAAATAGGAAGATATAACTCTCAGGCATTAAAGAAAACAGCTCTCAAGAAAATGAGAAAAGGGAAAATGAAGAAAATAGGGAAATATAACTCCAGCAGAAAAAACTCTTAAAGAAAGAAGAAAGGGTAAAATGAAGAAAATAGAAAAAATATAACTCGAGCATTAAAGAGAACAGCTCTTAAGAAAATGAGAAGAGATGAAATGTAGAAAAGGGAAAATATATAACTCTAAACCAGAAAAGAAAACAACTCTTAAGAAAATGGAAGAGGAAAGAATGAAGAAAATACGAAAACATCACTTTCAAGCATTAAAGAAAAGAGCTCTTAAGAAAAGGAGAACAAGTGGAAGGAAAAAGAGAAAGATGAAGAAACGCCCTTACCCAAAGGAAGAAAGAAAAGAGAGAACGATTTTGTTTCAGGAAATCGAACCAAGTTACTTGATAAAATCCAGAGGAGTCTTTCCCTTCTCTTTACCACCCCCTTCCAGGCCTACCTCTGGACTCACACCCAGACCCCCCCCCCCCTCCTCCGTCCCCTACGGTTCCTCTGCAGTTGCAAAGTCAAGGGTAACGAGTCCCAAGAATTGCATAACTGACCAGGATTTCTCTAGTCTCTTCGTCGACAGATTCCCTCCCGGAGGAAAATTTTATATACTGTAGATTTCATAAGAAGTCTGTATACTGAGGAGGCGTATACTGTAGATTTCACAAGAAGTCTGTATACTGAGGAGGCGTATACTGTAGATTTCACAAGAAGTCTGTATACTGAGGAACCGTATACTGTAGATTTCACAAGAAGTCTGTATACTGAGGAGGCGTATACTGTAGATTTCACAAGAAGTCTGTATACTGAGGAGGCGTATACTGTAGATTTCACAAGAAGTCTGTATACTGAGGAGGCGTATACTGTAGATTTCACAAGAAGTCTGTATACTGAGGAGGCGTATACTGTAGATTTCGCAAAAAGTCTATATACTGAGGAAGCGTATACTGTACATTTTGCAAGGTCTATACAAGAAGTCTATATACTGTGGGAGCGTATACTGTAGATTTCGCAAGGTCTATACAAGAAGTCTGTATACTGAGGAAGCGTATACTGTAGATTTCGCAAGGTCTATACAAGAAGTCTATATACTGAGGAAGCGTATACTGTAGATTTTGCAAGGTCTATGTAAGAAGTCTATATGCTGAGGAAGCGTATACTGTAGATTTCGCAAGGTCTATGCAAGAAGTCTATATGCTGAGGAAGTGTATACTGCAGATTTCACAAAAAATCTATACAAGATGTATATGAGGCGTATACTGTAGATTTTATATACTGAGGAGGCGTTTAATGTAGATTTGGCAAGACATCTGTATACTGAGGAAGCGTATACTGTAGATTTTGCAAGAAGTCTATATACTGAGGAAGTGTATACTGAAGATTTCGCAAGAAGTCTATATACTGAGGAAACGTATACTGCAGATTTCACAAGGTCTATACA
The DNA here is from genome assembly GCF_036898095.1 of Palaemon carinicauda. Lineage (NCBI taxonomy): Eukaryota > Metazoa > Arthropoda > Malacostraca > Decapoda > Palaemonidae > Palaemon > Palaemon carinicauda. The sequence continues at coordinate 49,326,830 of NC_090732.1, read as the reverse complement.
CGTAGTCTATATACTGAGGAACCGTATACTGTAGAATTCACAAAAAGTCTATATACTGAGGAAGCATATACTGTAGATTTCGCAAGGTCTATACACGTAGTCTATATACTGAGGAACCGTATACTGTATAATTCACAAAAAGTCTATATACTGAGAAAGCGTATACTGTAGATTTCGCAAGGTCTACACAAGAAGTCTATATACTGAAGATTTCGGAGGGTCTATACGAGAAGTCTATATGCTGAGGAAGCGTTTACTGTAGATTTCGCAAAAAGTCTATATACTGAGGAAGCGTATACTGTAGATATCGCAAGGTCTATACAAGAAGTCTATATATTGAGGAGGCGTTTACTGTAGATTTTGCAAGAAGTCTATACACTGAGGAACCGTATAATGTAGATTTCGCAAGGTCTATACACGTAGTCTATATACTGAGGAAGCGTATACTATAGATTTCGCAAAAAGTCTATATACTGAGGAAGCGTATACTGTAGATTTCGCAAGGTCTATACAAGAAGTCTATATACTGAGTAAGCGTATACTGTAGATTTCGCAAGGTCTATACAAGAAGTCTATATACTGATGAAGCGTATACTGTAGATTTTGCAAGGTCTATACAAGAAGTCTATAGACTGAGGAAGCGTATACTGTAGTTTTCGCAAGTTCTATACAAGAAGTCTGTATACTGAGGAGTTGTATACTGTAGATTTCGCAAGGTCTATACAAGAAGTCTACATACTGAGGAAGCGTATACTGTAAATTTCGAAAGGTCTATACAAGAAGTCTATATACTGAGGAAGCGTATACTGTAGATTTCGCAAGGTCTATACAAGAAGTGTATATACTGAGGAAGCGTATACTGTAGATTCGCAAGGTCTATACAAGAAGTCTGTATGCTGAGGAGGCGTATACTGTAGATTTCGCAAGGTCTATACAAGAAGTCTACATACTGAGGAAGCGTATACTGTAGATTTTGCAAGAAGTCTATATACTGAAGAGGCTTATACTGTAGATTTCGCAAGGTCTATACAAGAAGTCTATATACTGAAGAAGCGTATACTGTAGATTTCGCAAGAAGTCTATATACTGAAGAGGCATATACTGTAGATTTCGCAAGGTCTATACAAGAAGTCTATATACTGAGGAAGCGTATACTGTAGATTTTGCAAGAAGTCTATATACTGAAGAGGCTTATACTGTAGATTTCGCAAGGTCTATACAAGAAGTCTATATACTGAGGAAGCGTATACTGTAGATTTCGCAAGGTCTATACAAGAAGTCTATATACTGAGGAAGCGTATACTGTAGATTCGCAAGGTCTATACAAGAAATCTGTATGCTGAGGAGGCGTATACTGTAGATTTCGCAAGGTCTATACAAGAAGTCTACATACTGAGGAAGCGTATACTGTAGATTTCGCAAGGTCTATACAAGAAGTCTGTATACTGAGGAAGCGTATACTGTAGATTTCGCAAGAAGTCTATATACTGAAGAGGCTTATTGTGTATATTTCACAGCCTTAGTAACTCTCTCGTCACACCCAAAGTTCGGCAATCCTGGTTCTATAAATTGATAATAATATAGGTCCTCAAGAGTATATATACTAAAGTGGTTGTTTTGATGCACTACCGCTTACATCAGGCTGCTAAGGTGTGTTACAAGGCCCCGAAACATGTTTCTTAAAGTGGTGGTGGTAATGTTTCTGTTGGCACTCATTGTTTCAGTTGGCACACTTGTTTCAGTTGGCACTCCTGTTTCATCCATTTTAAGTTATTAGAAGATCATAGTAACTTTAATCAATTTCATGATATAAGCCTCTTTCATAATTACTTTGGAGGTTTGGATTGAAGTTTTATTAGACCTATATTTTCCTTCACTGATTCATATCTATATTAGTCTATTTACTCTTAAATTCTTTATCCTTAACTGGCTCTAATAATGTGATTTTTATCATAGTTTTTATTACTATGTATCTGGTATTATATTAAACCGAGGCTATTGAAGTTAATATTTATCATATGAAATATTGCATTACAATTTTCCCATTCTCGCAAAAAAATGATAAATTACAAGGATTACTTCATATTTTTAGAAATGTATGACTGTATTTTTAAAACAACACCAAAGAAAAAAAAATAGTTTTGAACCGTTGCCAAAGAGAAAACATTTTTAATACCTTATCAAAACAATGTTTGGTAAAAATGTGTTACATTCTTAAAATCTCGACGAAAAGGAAAATTTGTCAAAACCTTGCCAAAAAAAAACTATTGTAAAAACGTTTTAAAACCTCGTCTAAAAGGAAACATTTTTAAAACCTTGTCAAAAAATGTTTTGTGAAAATGTGCTACTACATTTTTAAAATATCGCCAAAAAAAAAACATTTTTAAAACCTTCTCAAAAAATGTTTTGTAAAATGTG
>NC_090732.1:49306912-49311912 GCF_036898095.1 Palaemon carinicauda | reverse complement strand
CTGGTAAAGAGCCTTGAAAATAGCCTGGAAAGTTGCCTTGTAAATAGCCTAGAAAATTACATGGAAAATAGCCTGGAAAATTGGCTGGAATATAGCCTAGAATATTGCCTGAAAAATACCCTCGAAAAATTGCCTGAAAAATAGCCATGAAAATTACCTGGAAAATAGCCTGAATAATATCTTAGAAAAATTGCCTAGAAAATAGTCTGGAATAAACCCTGGAAAATTGCCTGGAATAAACCCTGGAAAATAGCCTGGAACATTCCCTGGAAAACAGCCAGGTCTAATCCTCCGGCTCTTGCAACACGAGGCACCAACGCTTTGTGACATAAACGGCAGATGTAAATCCAAGACGCCTTAGAGAGAGAGAGAGAGAGAGAGAGAGAGAGAGAGAGAGAGAGAGAGAGAGAGAGAGAGAAATTCCAGGCCTCTCTGGAATAGGTCTGGACAGTAGCAGCCGGTTCTCACCTATTTTGGTCTTGCTATATAAGGTCCTAAGGAGATGGAGGAAACCCGTCGAAGATATTGATAAGGGTTGTACTTTCTGCCGGTACTATTAAGAAGCATTATTATTATTATTATTATTATTATTATCATTACTGTTATTATTATTATTATTATTATTATTATTATTATTATTATTATTAGTAGTAGTAGTAGTAGTAGTAGTATTAGTATTATTATTATTATTATCATTATTGTCGAAGAAATATCTTAAATTTTTTTTAACCTTTGAGTTTTACAGGCAGAATAGAAACTTGAGGAATTGAATAAATGGTAAAACGAAACTTTGAAAGCGTTAAGGTAGATTAAATATAAATATATATATATATATATATATATATATATATATATATATATATATATATATATATATTTATATATACATATTTATATATATATATGTATATATATATATATATATATATATATATATATATATATATATATATATATATATATATATATATATATAATACAGGTTAGCGTTGGCTGTATTGCCCACATCAATAATAATAATAATAATAATAATAATAATAATAATAATAATAATAATATGCCTTAGATCCACCAAAGCCTCTAATTTCCTTCAATTTTAAATTCTTCCTAAGAATCTCTCCCCTTCCATTCTCAGAAACCCCACAGCTCTGCTCCTCATCAAAGATTCACATTAACATATGTTACGAGTTTGTAAATTTTCCACTTCTTACTACGAATTCACCCATCCCATTCATAAAATCCACTGACACTATCACCCCTTATCATCTGGAGATGCTTTCACTCTCCTCTCAGCATCCTCAACTCTGTCTTTCTCGTATACTCGTCACAAGCTGTGAAAAAACGAGTCTATCTCTGTAGCTGATGGGAAGGCTAGTGTCCGGCAACAATTTACTCTAAATGCTGTTTCAATTATTTAAATGTTAAAGGTGTCTAGTTTTAGTTCCAGTTTCATCTGAATAGGTGCTCACCAGAACATCAGCCCTGTGGTGCCCATAGCAGTGGCCTCCCCAGTAAACAGCTTAAACTCACGATCCCGGGATGGGATCGATCTGCTCCTATGCGAGTGCTTGGCGAACACGTTACCACTGTACTAGCCAGGAGGCTAGTACTGTGGTAAGGACTGGATTAGAGCTTTCCAATGAATATCAACAAGATATGGTTTGGGTAGTTTGGAAGATTTTGCTACATCAGAAGTTTTCTTGAATTCAACACTGGCAGTGAACAAGTTAAGGTTTACACTTTATCAGCGTTGCTTATCAGAGATAAGAAGCAAGAGGAGACCTCCCCATCACTATTTACTTAATTTATCAATCATCTCTTAGTCATTAGTGCGTTCTATGGACAATAATTACTTCGAAATTACAAAAATTACAAAAACACTTCGACATGTTTTGTGCGAAAGTCGCTTTAGCTAACGTCTTCCTTGTATCAGCAAAAAAGGAGAAGGGGTATGATCTGGACTCTGGAAGTCCAGGTAATAATGCGCTTGAGGTGCAGTTGAATATGGTCATTAACTCTAATTAACTGTTGATTTGCCCTTACGTTGGTCTATGGTGCAAGTGATTACCACTTGCCGGGGAATTAAGACGTCATCACTGTGATTAAGGTATACGTTGTTTAGATTGTCTCTTTATCTCACAGTAGTAGTGTGTATTTCTTCCATAATAATAGTAATTGTCTCGATTTTGTACTACTTTTCCTTTAGTGATAGTTGGATAAGGGACCCATAGATGGCGTTAGTATATCGCGAGATTGTCGTCTGCTTGTTTACATTTAATGATAGTAAGCTCAGGGATCCATAGATGGCGTTAGTATATCGCGAGATTGTCGTCTGCTTCTTTACATTAGTTAATTCAGGGAGGCATAGATGGCGCTATACCTTGGTTTACATTAGCCCCACATCATTGGCGAATCTTGTCTTGTGTGAAACGAAATGTTATGTATCAACCGTAAATATATATATATATATATATATATATATATATATATATATATATATATATATATATATATATATATATATGTATGTATGTATGTATGTGTATATATATATATATATATATATATATATATATATATATATATATATGTATATGGTCATAAAATGGCAAAATTTCTATACAGAGCTAGGGAGTTATTGGTTCCTATAACTAACCATACAGTGTAGTAGCCTCTATCCACTTTGTAAGGGTAGAAGAGGCACTCTAGTTGTGGTGAGCAGACCTTCAATGGGAAAGACACTCCAAAATCACACCATTGTTCTCTAGTCTTAGGTAGTGCCATAGCCTCTGTACCATTGTCTTCCACCGTCTTGGGGTAGAGTTCTCTTGCTTGAGGGTACACCCAGGCACACTATTCTGGTCTATTTTTTTTTTTTTTTTTTTTTTTTTGGAACATCAGATAAGCATTGGAACTTAACTCGTAAGAATTATCGATATATCTGTATATATCTCCATCCGTGTATACATATTATTAATATTGTTTTATTATTATTATTATTATTATTATTAGTAGTAGTAGTAGTAGTAGTAGTAGTAGAAGCAGCAGCAGCAGCTACCCTACAACCCTAGTTGGAAAAAGCAGGATGCTATAATCTTGAAAACATCTAGCTAATAAAAACACACATCGAAAAAAAAAATTACCCCCTAAGCGATTGATAAAACTGAACAGTAACATCAACATATTATGTGGAGGAACCTTACCTTTACCTGCCACAAATTACATCCCGCGAAGAATGACGAAAATGGTCATTTTCTATGATTCCTGTTAATTCGGGTGGCAGGCTGAAATCACCGCCCACGAAGATTTGGGAAGATTTCATTGGCGTAGCTCTTGGGAGGAAAAATGGTTCTCGTGTCCCTGTCTCCTTAAGCAATCAAGCCAGAGCTGTAGTTAGGGTAGGTTGACCACATTTCTTGGATGGTTATGATCGATGGGTGCCCGTCCGTAAGTACATATTAAGCAGGACCCTGTTCTAAGTGTTCCTTGTATTTTAAGCTAACAATTCATTATGCCGTTGTATTGCCAAGAGATGACATTTGAGTATATCCCTCGCGTGATACATATATGTAGTGCTATGGCCTCTGTACCATGATCTTCTACTGACTTGGGGTACAATTCTCCTTCTTGTGGGTACACTCTGGCATGCTATTCTATCTTATTTCTCTTCCTTTTCTATTTTGAGTTTTTAATAATTTTATATAAAGGATTTATTTAAATGAAACTGCTCTATCTTATTTCTCTTCCTTTTCTATTTTGAGTTTTTTATAATTTTATATAAAGGATTTATTTAAATGAAACTGCTCTATCTTATTTCTCTTCCTTTTCTATTTTGAGTTTTTTATAATTTTATATAAAGGATTTATTTAAATGTTACTGTTCTTAAATTATTTTTTTTTTAATTGTACATTACTTCCCGTGTAGTTTAATGCCTTATTTCCTTTCTTCACTGGGCTATTTTCCTTGTTGGAGTCTTTGGGCTTATAGAATCCTTCTTTTCCAACTAGGGTTATAGCTTAGCAAGTAATAATAATAATAATAATAATAATAATAATAATAATAATAATAATAATAGTAATAGTAAATAAATAATAAATAACAACAATAATAATAGTAATAACATCAACAACAGCAACAATAATAATAATAATAATAATAATGATAATAATAAATGATAAAAACAACAACAATAACAGTAACAATAACAGCAATAACAATAATAACAACTCTACTACTACTACTACTGCTACTACTACTACTACTCCTACTACTACTGCTACTACTACCACTAATAATAATAATAATAATAATAATAATGATAATAATAATAATAATAACTAGAACAACACAATAATAATAATGATAATAATAATAATAATAATAATAATGATAATAATAATAATAACAGTAACGATAACTAAAACAACAATAATAATAATAATAATAACAAGAGCAATAATAATAATAATAATAATAATATTAATAATAATAACAGTAACAATAACTAAAACAACAACAACAATAATAATAATAATAATAATAATAATAATAATAATAATAATTATAACTAAAACAACAACAACAACAACAATAATAATAATAATAATAATAATAATAATAATAATAATAATAATAAGTAGAACAACAACAACAATAATAATAATAATAATAATAATAAAATAATAATAACAACAATAACAACAGTAATAATAACAATAAAAGTATTGGCCCACATACCTTGAGACTTCGAGGGCATAGAGAATAATGTCCTCTAAGGCCATACGCCTGGCCAATCTGATTTGACAATCCTCAAATCAACTGAATGCCGAAGGCGGATTTGGTGATAGCCATGTAGATTGGCAATTGATTGAGGGTAAGAAGAATGGAATACTATTTTTCTATTTGTTTCTTTGATTTCACCTAGTTTTTATTAAGGGTTTGGTACTGAGGTTAGAAGGTTTAGTTAACTGATAAAATCTGTGTTCGTCTGGTTATTTCAG
>NC_090732.1:49300413-49306412 GCF_036898095.1 Palaemon carinicauda | reverse complement strand
TCTCTCTCTGAATAATGTACACATCATTTTTATAAAGATGTATGAAACTCTCTCTCTCTCTCTCTCTCTCTCTCTCTCTCTCTCTCTCTCTCTCTCTCTCTCTCTGTGTGTGTGTGAATAATGTACACATCATTTTTATAAAGATGTATGAAACTCTCTCTCTCTCTCTCTCTCTCTCTCTCTCTCTCTCTGTGTGAATAATGTACACATCATTTTTATAAAGATATATGAAACTCTCTCTCTCTCTCTCTCTCTCTCTCTCTCTCTCTCTCTCTCTCTCTCTCTCTCTCTCTCTCCTCTGTATGTGTTTGAGTCTCCAAGTTACGTAGTTGTACATAGTTATCCCAAATACTGAACGTGGGGATACCATAACGTTCTGTATCGCCCTGATCAGCAAAGCTGTACTAGTAAAAACCATCCATACTAGGTTCGTTTTCTGTGAGCGATCAGAAAAAGTTTCCCACCATCACCCAATCCGCAGTTGGCCAGCGTGGTGATGAAAACTGGACAAACCCCAGACATGAATAAGGATATGTCTGATGCCTTTATCCTACAGTGGAAAGGAAATGGCTGCATTTGTTGTGTTATAAAACTCTCTCTCTCTCTCTCTCTCTCTCTCTCTCTCTCTCTCTCTCTCTCTCTCTCTCTCTCTCTCTCTCTCTCTCTCTCAATAATGCCAGCTCATCTAAGAAACATATCAGGAGTGAGCGTAGATGTGTTTAAGAATAAGCTCGATAAATACCTAAGATGCATCCCAGACCATCCAAGACTGGAAGATGCCTTAGCAACTCTCTGCTGGATATACGAGGTGCCTCACACTGAGGGACCTGGGGGGAACCCAAACATAGAATAAGTCTCTCTCTCTCTCTCTCTCTCTCTCTCTCTCTCTCTCTCTCTCTCATTAGCAGTAACTCATGTTGTGTTTTACCTTGTCCATGTTTCTCATCAGCATCGAAAGTCTTACTCAGTCGTTACTTTACGACACTTGCAATTGACAGTTGCAATTTTGCAACACGGCTTCAATCCCGTCCAGTCGATATTAAAATACATCGGTTGATAACACGCTAAGGACATTTTCCCTTTTTTTCTGAATAGGTTAAGGAATTTAGGTTTTTTCTTACCTGTACATTCCCCTTTTGTGTGTTTACCCAGTTTTATGTGCTAGTTGAGTTTTTCTTGAGTTTTACTCAGGTTTAAGTAAGGAAATAAGATGAGAAATATTCACTGTATAGTAAAGAGCAATTGTCTGTGTATATATATGTGTATATATATATATATATATATATATATATATATATATGTATATTATATATATATATATATAGTGTTTATATATACATAGATGGTGTATATATATATATATATATATATATAAATATATATATACATACGTACTGTATATATATATATATATATATATATATATATATATATATATACACGTGTGTGTGTGTGTGTATGTGTGTTTGTATATGTATATTTTTTTCTTTCCGGTCTCACACAAAGTGACATTGACAGACCTATAACTACTTGTCTCTCCCCATCCCTTGGGTAGGGGGAGAGTGAGTAGTCATACCCTAGTGAGAGAGGTTTTAGTTATGAAGGGAGAGGGGTGTTCGCATATCTATAAAAAAAATTTGCCATCATTTTTGACGGGTCGCGTACAGTAATATTGCAGGTTTAGCTGGGTGTAATGTGAACTTATAGAGAGATTAGTTCACCAAACTTTCAACTGGGCTCCACAAGGCACTAGAATAGAGATGGAAGACCCAGGTCTACATGGCTGAGAACCATGAGGAGCGACGTAGGAGATGATGAATGGAGAAGCATTGATTTAAAAGCCCAAGATAGAGACGATTGGCGAAATCTAACTGAGGCCCTTTGCGTCAATAGGCGTAGATGATGATGATGATGATAATGATGATTATGATGGTGATGATTATTATTATTATTATTATTATTATTATTATTATTATTCCACGAGGCACTAGAAGAGTTGGAAGACCCAGGCCTACATGGCTGAGGACTATGAAGCTCAAAGTAGATGGGGAATGGAGAAGCATTGATTTAAAAGCTCAAGATAGAGACGATTGGCGAAATCTAACTGAGGCCTTTTGCGTCAATAGGCATAGGCGGTGGTGATGATGATAATGATGATTATGATGGTGATGATGATAATGATGATTATTATTATTATTATTATTATTATTTTTATTATTATTATTCCACAAGGCACTAAAAGAGTTAGAAGACCCAGATCTACATGGCTGAGGACTATGAAGCTCGAAGTAGGAGATGGTGAATAGAGAAGTATTGATTTAAAAGCCCAAGATAGAGATGATTGGCGAAACCTAACTGAGGCCCTTTGCGTCAATATGCGTAGGCGGTGGTGATGATGATAATGATGATTATGATGGTGATGATGATGATTATTATTATTATTATTATTCCACAAGGCACTAAAAGAGTTGGAAGACCCAGGCCTACATGGCTGGGGACTGTGAAGAGCGAAATAGGAGATGATTAATTGAGATGCATTGATTTAAAAGCTCAAGATAGAGACAACTGGTGAAATCTAACCGAGGCCCTTTGCGTCAATAGGCGTAGGCGGTGGTGATGATGATAATGATGATTATGATGGTGATGATGATGATGATGATTATTATTATTATTATTATTATTATTATTATTATTATTATTCCACAAGGCACTAAAAGAGTTGGAAGACCCAGGCCTACATGGCTGAGGACTATGAAGCTCGAAGTAGGAGATGGTGAATGGAGAAGCATTGATTTAAAAGCCCAAGATAGAGACGACTGGCGAAATCTAACCGAGGCCCTTTGCGTCAATAGGCGTAGGAGGAGATGATGATGATGAATGCGAACTATTATTAATCCCGTTTAGACCATTGGATGATTAAATTGCAAATTATTATTATTATTATTATTAATATTATTATTATGATTATTATTATTATTATTAATTGCTAAGCTACAACCCTAGTTGGAAAAGCAACATGCTATAAGCCCAGTGGCTCCAACAGGAGGGAAAGGGAAAGTGAACCGTAACCATAGAGAAGGATCTAATGTAGTACTGTCTAGCCAGTCAACCGACCCCATAACACTTTAGCGGTAGCATCTCAACGGGTGGCTAAGCCCTGTCCTACAACAGGGTTCAATGCCACGTATCCTTTTTTTTTTTTTTTTTTTTTTTTTTTTTTTTCACTACTGTATTTTACCTGATAATGACATAAACATGAATTACTTGCATACAACGTACGAATATTTTGCAACATTTTCGAAATGCATTTTTTTTCAGTCTTATGGTATCAACACTTTGAACTTTCAACAATCGTCTGTCTTTTGTTTTTATGCATATACAGTTCTCCTTTACCACCGCCATAAATTACGGCCCTTTCAAAGTAAAACTGGGTCTTTAGTGCATTTTAGTGTCACAAAAAACAAATTGCAGCAACTTAAATAAAGTAGGGTCTTCCTTCAAAAAAAAAAAAAAAAAAAAAATGGCCCGTCCAATAAAATAGATTGAAATTGCACTATATATAAGCTTTGGACGTGTGTGGTTTTTTTTTTTTTTTCATGTTCACTGAATTTCTCAAATACGAATTTACTTGCAGTTTAATCATTTATAGAGGTTTCCGTGGAGTTGCAAAAGGTTATTTTAACTTTTTGTTTTTTGATTGTCTGATGAAAATCTTGAATTGTTATTGTTGAAAATTTCATACTAGAGTTCTCTTGCTTAAGAGTACACTCGGGCACATATTCTATCTAATTTCCCTTCCTCATGTTTTGTTAAAGTTTTTATAGTTTACATAGGAGATATTTATTTTAATACTATTCTTAAAATATTTATTTTTTCCTTGTTTCCTTTCTTAACTGGGCTATTTTCCCTGTAGGAGCCCCTGGGCTTATAGCATTCTGCTTTTCCAACTAGGGCTTTAGCTTAGCAATTAATAATAATAATAATACTATACGAAAATTTAAACCTCCTCTTCATGATTATTATTATTATTATTATTATTATTATTATTATTATTATTACTACTACTACTACTACTACTACTACTACTACTACTACTACTTACTAAGCGACAACGTAGTTGGAAAGGCAAGATGCTATAAGCCCAAGGGCTCCAACAGGGAAAATAGCCCAGTGAGGAAAGGAAATAAGGAAATAAATAAACTTCAAGAGAAGTAATTGACCATTAAAATAAAATATTTTAAGAAAGTATTAATTTTGAACGAAGGTTAGAAAAGTGAGAGCAGCAGAGCGAGAAACCTCTCTCTCTCTCTCTCTCTCTCTCTCTCTCTCTCTCTCTCTCTCTCTCTCTCTCTCTCTCTCTCTCTCTCTCTCTCTCTGTACTGTATATTATATCATCATCAGCCGTAGCTAGTCCACTGCTGGACGAAGGCCTCAAATATGCCCTTCCACATGCGTCAGTTTATGGTCTTAATATGCCAATTATGAAAATTATTTCAGCTCGTCAATCCATCGTCTTCTCTTTCTTCGCCTGCTTTGTATACAATCTCTTGGGACCCATTCTATTATTCTTAATGTTCATCTATTATTTGTTATTCTGATTACATGTCCTGTGTCCATTTCTTTTTCTCACATGATAGAACATCTGCTTTAGTTTTCTCTCGTATACCTGTTGCTTTTTATCTATCTCTTAGTGTTATTCCCATAATTAGTCTTTCCATAGCTCTTTGAGATGTGAGTAGCTAGCTTATATCCTAAGGCTTTCGTAAGACTCCAATTTTCTGGTGCGTATGTTAGTTACATTTGTTTTTGCTTTTAGAGAAAGTGGCATTTTACTCTTCATAATCTCACTTTGTTTACAAAGAGCTCTTCATCCCATGCTTATCCTTTTAATTTCGGTCTTATGACCTTCGGAAACACACTTACTGTCTGTCCTAAGTACTTATAATTCATTATCAATTTTTGGAGGTTCGTGCGTAACCCTTATTTGCTGTCTCTGCCTTTTTATTGAACATTATCTTAGTTTTACTCATATTCATTTTCTGTCCTACATTTCTGTGTTTATTCAAATCTATCCACTTTTGCAACTCTTCCCATGATTCACTGAATAGAACTATGTTATCTGCAAATCTAAGTTATTAAGTTATGCTCCATTTTAGTGAATTCGTATATTTTTCAAATTTAAATTCTTAAAAACTTCTAAGCACACGCTGTGAATAACTTAGGTGATATGCGGTCTCCCTGTCTAACTCCTTTCTCAATCGGAATTTTCTCACTATCTTTATGTAGTTTTACATTTGCTGTATTACCCTTATAGATATCTTCAAGTACTCTTAACATAAGATTCATCTGTTCCTTCTCTTAGAAGGGCTTTCATTGTTGCTGAAGTTTTAACAGAATCAAAAGCTTTCTCATAGTCTATAAATGCTATACTTAGTGGTTTCTCATACTCGGTTGATTTCTCCATTAGCTGCTTAATTACATGGATACTCCGAAGGACACTCCAAAATCAAACCATTGTTCTCTAATCTTGGGTAGTGCCATAGCCTCTGTACCATGGTCTTCCACTGTCTTGGGTTAGAGTTCTCTTGCTTGAGGGTGCACTCTGGCACACTTTTCTATCTTATATCTTATATCTCTTCCTCTTGTTTTTTAAAGTTTTTATAGTTTATAAAGTGATAATTATTTTAATGTTGGTGCTCGTCTTAAAATATTTAATTTTTCCTTGTTCCCTTTCCTTACTGAGCTATTTTCCCTGTTGGAGCACCTGGGCTTATAGCATCTTGCTTTTCCAACTAGGGTTGTAGCCTAGCAAGTAATAATAATAATAATAATAATAATAATAATAATAATAATATGGTCACTTGTTGAATACCTGCTTCAAAAGCCTGCCCTCTCTCTCTCTCTCTCTCTCTCTCTCTCTCTCTCTCTCTCTCTCTCTCTCTCTCTCTCTCTCTCTCTCTCTCTAGCCGAGGCCCTTTCCGTCGGTGGGCGTAGGAGAT
>NC_090732.1:49285413-49292913 GCF_036898095.1 Palaemon carinicauda | reverse complement strand
TCAAAGGTTTAAAGGTCACTCATGAAGGGCAGAGGTAAGGGACAGTGGCATTGCCCTATTATTATTATTAGTATTATTATTATTATTATTATTATTATTATTTATTTATTATTTATTATTTATTTATTATTTATTATCGATTATTTATTATTATTATTATTATTATTATTATTATTATTATTATTATCATTAAAGCTACAACCCAAGTGGAAATGCAGGATGCTATAAGCCCAAGGGCTCCAACAAGGAAAACAGACCAGTGAGAAATGGAAATACGAAAATAAACAAATTACAGGAGTAATGAACAATAGAAATAAGATATTTTAAGAACAGTAACAACATTAAGAAAAATCTTTCATAGTTTATATAACCATAAAAACAAAAAAAATAAGAGGAAGATAAATTAAGATAGAATAGTATACCCGAGTGTACCCTCAAGCAAGAGAACTCTACTCAGCATTCCATGTACGAATTGTATGTTCAACTCATCTCCCCCAAAAATTAAAAACCGAAATTAACCACAACTGTGCAAATAATAATTGCAATAATAACATTAATTATAGCAGTCCCGTGGCTTCCAACCCTTTCCTTACAAGGCAAAAATCTTTTCTCTTGATATCTGCTTAAATTGAAACAGCACAATTAATTACTGTCGGTCATTAAGGTGTAAAGGAATATCATGAGATGTCAGACTGCATTCCGGACAAGTGTATCTTACTCGAAATTACGATGACTTGGCCCTTTTCTGCGAACCGGAGGATGACTTGTCAGAACGCGTTTTTGATATAAGGAAGTGGACGGTTTAATATAGGACTTCAGATGTGGCCACCCGTTTCTCTCTCTCTCTCTCTCTCTCTCTCTCTCTCTCTCTCTCTCTCTCTCTCTCTCTCTCGTTGGTTTGTATATGCTCATGGTAATGCCTCTCATTGATTTGTATATGTTCATGTTCCTCTCTCTCTCTCTCTCTCTCTCTCTCTCTCTCTCTCTCTCTCTCTCTCGTTGGTTTGTATATGCTCATGGTAATACCTCTCATTGATTTGTATATGTTCATGTTCCTCTCTCTCTCTCTCTCTCTCTCTCTCTCTCTCGTTGGTGTGTATATACTTATAGTTATACCTCTCTCGTTTGTATATGCACATGGTCATAACCTCTCTCTCTCTCTCTCTCTCTCTCTCTCTCTCTCTCTCGTTGGTGTGTATATATTTATGGTTATCTCTCTCTTTCTCTCTCTCATTTGTATATGCTCATGGTTATACGTGTTAATTCTCCTTTCTTATTCATAAACAACAACAACAAATGCAGCCGTTATTAGTCCACTGTAGGACTAAAAACCCCCACATGACAGGATCCCCACAAAACAGAACCTCAAAGGACAGAACTCCAATACGACAGAACCTCCACACGACAGAACCCTCACATGACAAAAACCACACACGACAGAACCTCGACACGACAGAACCTCAACACGACAGAACCCCCACACAACATAACCCCCACATGACAGAACCCCCACACGACAAAATCCCCACACGACAAAACCTCCACACGACAGAACCCCCCCACATGACAAAACCTTCACACAACGTAACCCCCACACGACAGAACCTCCACACGACGTAACTTCCACACAACATAACCCCCGACAGAACCCCCACACGACAAAAACCACACACGACAGAACCTCGACACGACAGAACTCCAACACGACAAAACCCCCACACAACATAACCCCCACATGACAGAACCCCCACACGACAAAATCCCCACACAACAAAACCTCCACACGACAGAACCCCCCCACATGAGAGAACCTTCACACAACATAACCCCCACACGACAGAACCTCCACACGACGTAACTTCCACACAACATAACTCCCACATGACAGAACCCCCACACGACAAAAACCACACACGACAGAACCTCGACACGACAGAACCCCAACACGACAGAACCCCCACACAACATAACCCTCACATGACAGAACCCCCACACGACAAATTCCCCACACGACAAAACCTCCACACGACAGAACCCCCCCACATGACAGAACCTTCACACAACGTAACCCCCACACGACAGAACCTCCACACGACGTAACTTCCACACAACATAACTCCCACATGACAGAACCCCCACACGACAAAAACCACACACGACAGAACCTCGACACGACAGAACCCCAACACGACAGAACCCCCACACAACATAACCAGCACACGACAGAACCTCCACACGACAAAAACCCCACACGACAAAACCTCCACACGACAGAACCCCCCCACATGACAGAACCTTCACACAACATAACCCCCACATGACAGTACCCCCACACGACAAAAACCCCACACGACAAAACCTCCACACGACAGAACCCCCCCATGACAGAACCTTCACACAACATAACCCCCACATGACAGAACCCCCACACGACAGAACCTCCACGACATAACTTCCACACAACATAACCCCCACACGATAGAACTTCCACACAACATTACCCCACATGACAGAACCCCCTCACGACTAAAACCACACACGACAGAACCCCAACACGACATAACCCCCACACGACAGTACCCTAACATGACAGAACCCCCACACAATATAACCCCCACACGACAAAACCCCCATACGACAGAACCCCCACTCGACAGAAATTCCACACGACAGAACCCCCACACAACAAAACTTCCACATGACAGAACCCCCACACGACAGAATCTCCACACGACAGAACCCCCTCACGTCAGAACTCCGACACGACAGTACCCCAACACGACAGAACCCCCTCACGACAGAACCCCCTCACGTCAGAACTCCTACACGATAGTACCCCAACACGACAGAACCCCCTCACGACAGAACCCCCTCACGACAGAACCCCCTCACGTCAGAACTCCGACACGACAGAACCCCCTCACGACAGAACCCCCTCACGTCAGAACTCCGACACGACAGTACCCCCAACACGACAAAACCCCCTCACGACAGAACCCCAACAAGACAGAATTTACACACGACATAACCCCTACAGGACAAAGTCCCCACATGACAAAACCTCCACACGACAACGACAGAACCCTACGTGACAGAACCCCCACACGACAAAACCCCATCACGACTAAAGCAACCACACATCTTTTTGAAGAAACTTATTTTCCTGCCAGCCTTGATAAAATCAACTAAAAAGGTGTTTATGATTTTCCTCTTTAGGCTGTCTAAGAAGTATTTGCCTTTCTTAATTCCCTTTGTTCAGTGAAAATCCTCGTCCTAGTTTATTGTGATCATTATTCCAACAAAACTTAGATAGGGCTGATTCAAGTATGAGATGCAGAGGTCAAGGGATTCTGAACTGGAGTGAGGAACCTGATGGTAACCTGATAAATCCTAAACAAGGATCACAATGAAAGGAGGTGCACGGAGAGAACTAATTTCTAGAGAAGAGAAGAAAAATTATATTGATGCAGACCGGTTTCAGCACGGTTAATCGTGAGCTGAAATCAACAAGAACAAAACCGACTTTACAGAGTTCAAAGGGAAAGCCATGCTTCTCCAGGTCTCTGAGTCAGTGACCCAGAAAAACAGTACGAGCTTGTCTTAAAGTTTTGCTTTTAAGTTTCGCTAAAGTATAGGTAATAGAAAAGGTATCTGATAACCTTTGAAAGTGGATGAGTAGATTAGTGACCATAAAAACAATACAGACTTGTTTTGAAGTTTTTCTTTCTAGTTTTAAAGGTTTTAAAGGCTGTTCATGAATGGCAGAAGCAAGGGACAGTGACATTGCCCTATCAAGCAAAACAATACCCTAGAGACTGACCATATACACATATGATCAGCGCCCAAGCCCCCTCTCCACCCAAGCTAGTACCAGGATCAAGCAAGACCATGCCCTAGAGACTGACCATATATACTGTACATATGATCAGCGCCCAAGCCCCCTCTCCACCCAAGCTAGGACCAGGGAGGGCCAGGCAATGGCTGCTGATGACTCGGCAGATAGACCTTTAGGCTCCCACAAACCCCCCAGCCTTAGCTCACAAGGATGATGAGGTTGCAGCTACCAGAGAAACTAACGAGTTTGAGCGGGACTCGAATCCCACGTTCACCAGTCAGGGACGTTACCACATCGTGAACTGGAGTGAACAGTGCGAGACAGTGCGGGAGTACAATGCGTGACAATGTCAGTGGGAAGGCTGCGATGCGCGAATATGTCGTGAACTGGCGTGAACGATGCGCGAACTGGCGTGCACGATGCGTGAACAGTGCGTGGAATGGGAAGCATGGCACGCATTATCCAGTGATAACCCATGAAAGTGGAGTAGTGGGAAGCCAAAGCTAAATAGATTATATGGTATTTAGAAGAGTTGACAGAAACAATGTGATGAACTGTTAAGTCATTTTGAAGGAAGTATGTCTTAAACGACATAGACTGGTAGTGATGGATTTTAAAATATGTAGAAAATCTAGAAAGAAAAAGAGGAGATCTAGAATTAAGGTATGGGATCTTATAAGAGAAAAAGGTGAGTGATTTAAGAGGAGAGAGAGAGAGAGAGAGAGCTAAACACCCACGTATATGAACCCCCTGTTCGCAAGGTATGACTACTCCCTCTTCCCCCTACCCGAGGGACTTGGATAGCTGAGCGTGACTGGAAAGTATATATATATATATATATATGTGTGTGTGTGTGTGTGTGTGTGTGTAGAAAGAGATACATACATACAGTGTGTATATATATATATATATATATATGTATGTATATATATATACACATACATATATATATTATATATATATATATATATATATATATATATATATAATATATAGATATATATATGGACACTTGCTCTTTATTATATAGGGATTACTTTTTTGAAGATATGATTTGAAGATAAAAAATCAAAAACAATAAAATAAAAATAACTGACAAAAGAAGTCCCATATTTTTTATCTATACCTTCAAGAATATTTACCGAAGATGGTATTCTGCATTTTCCTAATAGCCCTTCCTACATTTATTTTCTTTGACCGTTGGAGACATGGACTCTTAATAGCCCTATAATGACAATGAACATTGAAAATGGTTCCACACTCCAGTATGTAATCAGGCACCTGTATATTCGTAAACATAAAAAAAGGATCTTAAACCTTTTAGTTACCCTTTTATTCTGAATGGGTGCGTTTTCTATGTCCGTATATAAATAAGGTGGCTAGAAGTTCCAGCAGAGCTTACCAATAGAGGTTTGATTAGGGGTTGAGAGAGAGAGAGAGAGAGAGAGAGTGTGTGTGTGTGGTGTGTGTGTGTGTGTGTGTAACAAGAAGTTTCAATGACTTCGGATGTCTCAAAGACGTTTTAGTCCATATGAGGAGACTCCATTTGCTCTTGGGTAGAACGATTTGGTTTGAACGTTTAGAGAGTTCTTATGATCTTGTCTAACTTATTCTTGAACTCGTTTAAAGAGAGAGAGAGAGAGAGAGAGAGAGAGAGTTACAAAATGTTACAAGAATTTTGATGTGTCAAAGACTTTTTAGTCCATCAGGGGGAGACTCCATTTGCTTTTGGATAGAACGATTTGTTTCAAACGTTTAGAGAGTTTTTATGATCTTGTCTAACTTATTCTTGAATTCGTTTAGAGAGAGAGAGAGAGAGAGAGAGAGAGAGAGAGAGAGAGTTACAAGGTTCGGATGTCTCAAAGACGTTTTAGTCCATCCGGGGAGACTCCATTTGCTCTTGGGTAGAACGATTTGGTTTGAACGTTTAGAGAGTTCTTATGATCTTGTCTAACTTACTCTTGAACTCGTTTAAAGAGAGAGAGAGAGAGAGAGAGAGAGAGAGAGAGAGAGTTACAAAATGTTACAAGAATTTTGATGTCTCAAAGACGTTTTAGTCCATCCGGGGAGACTCCATTTGCTCTTGGGTAGAACGATTTGGTTTGAACGTTTAGAGAGTTCTTATGATCTTGTCTAACTTATTCTTGAACTCGTTTAAAGAGAGAGAGAGAGAGAGAGAGAGAGAGAGAGAGAGAGAGAGAGTTACAAAATGTTACAAGAATTTTGATGTGTCAAAGACTTTTTAGTCCATCAGGGGAGACTCCATTTGCTTTTGGATAGAACGATTTGTTTCAAACGTTTAGAGAGTTTTTATGATCTTGTCTAACTTATTCTTGAATTCGTTTAGAGAGAGAGAGAGAGAGAGAGAGAGAGAGAGAGAGAGAGTTACAAGGTTCGGATGTCTCAAAGACGTTTTAGTCCATCCGGGGAGACTCCATTTGCTCTTGGGTAGAGTGATTTGGTTTAAACGTTTAGTGTGTTTTTATGATCTTGTCTAACTTATTCTTGAACTCGTTTAAAGAGAGAGAGAGAGAGAGAGAGAGAGAGAGAGAGAGAGAGAACTGATCACTAAAGCTAACACCTCATTACCCTCATTGGACTTGCTAAATCCAACAGAGTTCTCGAATTAGTTAAACCATGGATTTTCTCTGGAATTAACATAACTAACGTCCTTCTAATGTTCATTCAACTCACCGGGTTCAGTAAAACTCTCTCTCTCTCTCTCTCTCTCTCTCTCTTCTCTCTCTCTCTCTCTCCTTTTCTCAACTTCAATTTCTCTCTCTATCTCTTCTCTCGATTCATCCTCAATTCTCCTTTTCTTGGATTCTGAACTCTCTCTCTCTCTCTCTCTCTCTCTCTCTCTCTCCTTTTCTCAACTTCAATTTCTCTCTCTATCTCTTCTCTCGATTCAACTTCAATTTCCCTTTTCTCGGATTCTGAACTCTCTCTCTCTCTCTCTCTCTCTCTCTCTCTCTCTTCCTTTTCTCAACCTCAATTTCCCTTTTCTTGGATTCTGAACTCTCTCTCTCTCTCTCTCTCTCTCTCTCTCTCTCCTTTTCTCAACCTCAATTTCCCTTTTCTTGGATTCTGAACTCTCTCTCTCTCTCTCTCTCTCTCTCCTTTCTCAACCTCAATTTCCCTTTTCTCGGATTCTGAACTCTCTCTCTCTCTCTCTCTCTCTCTCTCTCTCTCTCTCTCCTTTTCTCAACTTCAATTTCTCTCTCTATCTCTTCTCTCGATTAAACTTCAATTTCCCTTTTCTCGGATTCTGAACTCTCTCTCTCTCTCTCTCTCTCTCTCTCTCTCTCTCCTTTTCTCAACCTCAATTTCCCTTTTCTTGGATTCTGAACTCTCTCTCTCCTCTCTCTCTCTCTCTCTCTCTCTCTCTCCTTTTCTCAACCTCAATTTCCCTTTTCTCGGATTCTGAACTCTCTCTCTCTCTCTCTCTCTCTCTCTCTCTCCTTTTCTCAATTTCAATTTCTCTTTCTATCTCTTCTCTCGATTCAACCTCAATTTCCCTTTTCTCGGATTCTGAACTCTCTCTCTCTCTCTCTCTCTCTCTCTCTCTATTCAACCTCAATTTCCCTTTTTCTCTGATTCTGAACTCTCTCTCTCTCTCTCTCTCTCTCTCTCTCTCTCTCTCTCTCCTCAGCAAGTTCACTCTC
>NC_090732.1:49272913-49280413 GCF_036898095.1 Palaemon carinicauda | reverse complement strand
TAACAACGAAAACCTCTTTTTACAAAGCACGTTGCATGAAATATAAGCTTCATGTTGATAGAAAAGGTGCTTCACAGGAAACCCTCTTTTACGAAGCACATTGCATGAAATATAAGCTTCATGTTGATGAAAAGGTCTTAACAACGAAAACCTCTTTTTACGAGGCACGTTGCATGAAATTTATGCTTCATGTTGAAGAAAATGCTGAACAACGTAAACCTCTTTTTATGAAGCACCTGGCATGAATAAAAGCTTCATGTCGAAGAAAGGGTGCTTTACGAAGAAACCCTCTTTTTACGAAGCACGTTGCATGAAATTTAAGCTTCATGTTGAAGAAAAGGTGCTTCACAACGAAAACCTCTTTTTACGAAGCACGTTGCAGGAAATTTAAGCTTCATGTTGATGAAAAGATTCATACTAAACAAAAACCTCTTTTACAAAGAACGTTGCACGAAATATAAGCTTCATGTTGAAGAAAAGGTTCTTAACAATGAAAACCTCTTTTTACAAAGCACAATGCATGAAATTTAAGCTTCATATTGAAGAAAATCTGGTTAACAACGAAACCTCTTTTTACGAAGCACATTGCATGAAATATGAGCTTAATGTTGAAGAAAAGGTGCTTCACAACGAAACTCATTTTACGAAGCACGTTGCACGAAATGAAAGCTTTCATGTTGAGAAATGCTGAACAACGTAAACCTCTTTTTATGAAGCACCTTGCATGAAAATAAAAGCTTCATGTTGAAGAAAAGGTGCTTAACAACGAAAACCTCTTTTTACGAAGCACATTGCATGAAATTTAAGCTTCATGTTGAAGAAAAGGAGTTTAACAACGAAAACCTCTTTTTGCGAAGCACGTTGCACGAAATTTAAGCTTCGTGTCGAAGGAAAGGGGCTTTAACAACGAAAACCTCTTTTTGCGAAGCACGTTGCACGAAATTTAAGCTTCGTGTCGAAGGAAAGGGGCTTAACAACGAAAACCTCTTTTTGCGAAGCACGTTGCACGAAATTTAAGCTTCGTGTCGAAGGAAAGGGGCTTAACAACGAAAACCTCTTTTTGCGAAGCACGTTGCACGAAAATTAAGCTTCGTGTCGAAGGAAAGGGCTTAACAACGAAAACCTCTTTTTGCGAAGCACGTTGCACGAAATTTAAGCTTCGTGTCGAAGGAAAGGGCTTAACAACGAAAACCTCTTTTTGCGAAGCACGTTGCACGAAATTTTAAGCTTCGTGTCGAAGGAAAGGGGCTTAACAACGAAAACCTCTTTTTGCGAAGCACGTTGCACGAAATTTAAGCTTCGTGTCGAAGGAAAGGGGCTTAACAACGAAAACCTCTTTTTGCGAAGCACGTTGCACGAAATTTAAGCTTCGTGTCGAAGGAAAGGGGGCTTAACAACGAAAACCTCTTTTTGCGAAGCACGTTGCACGAAATTTAAGCTTCGTGTCGAAGGAAGGGCCTTAACAACGAAAACCTCTTTTTGCGAAGCACGTTGCAACGAAATTTAAGCTTCGTGTCGAAGGAAAGGGGCTTAACAACGAAAACCTCTTTTTGCGAAGCACGTTGCACGAAATTAAGCTTCGTGTCGAAGAAAGGGGCTTAACAACGAAACCTCTTTTTGCGAAGCACGTTGCACGAATTTAAGCTTCGTGTCGAGGAAAGGGGCTTAACAACGAAAACCTCTTTTTGCGAAGCACGTTGCACGAAATTTAAGCTTCGTGCCGAAGGAAAGGGGCTTAACAACGAAAACCTCTTTTTGCGAAGCACGTTGCACGAAATTTAAGCTTCGTGCCGAAGGAAAGGGGCGTTAACAACGAAAACCTCTTTTTGCGAAGCACGTTGCACGAAATTTAAGCTTCGTGCCGAAGGAAAGGGGCTTAACAACGAAAACCTCTTTTTGCGAAGCACGTTGCACGAAATTTAAGCTTCGTGCCGAAGGAAAGGGGCTTAACAACGAAAACCTCTTTTGCGAAGCACGTTGCACGAAATTTTTAGCTTCGTGCCGAAGGAAAGGGGCTTAACAACGAAAACCCTCTTTTTGCGAAGCACGTTGCACGAAATTTAAGCTTCGTGCCGAAGGAAAGGGGCTTAACAACGAAAACCTCTTTTGCGAAGCACGTTGCACGAAATTTAAGCTTCGTGTCGAAGGAAAGGGGCTTAACAACGAAAACCTCTTTTTGCGAAGCACGTTGCACGAAATTTATGCTTCGTGTCGAAGGAAAGGGGCTTAACAACGAAAACCTCTTTTTGCGAAGCACGTTGCACGAAATTTAAGCTCGTGTCGAATGGAAAGGGGCTTAACAACGAAAACCTCTTTTTGCGAAGCACGTTGCACGAATTTAAGCTTCGTGTCGAAGGAAAGGGGCTTAACAACGAAAACCTCTTTTTGCGAAGCACGTTGCACGAAATTTAAGCTTCGTGTCGAAGGAAAGGGGCTTAACAACGAAAACCTCTTTTTGCGAAGCACGTTGCACGAAATTTAAGCTTCGTGTCGAAGGAAAGGGGCTTAACAACGAAAACCTCTTTTTGCGAAGCACGTTGCACGAAATTTAAGCTTCGTGTCGAAGGAAAGGGGCTTAACAACGAAAACCTCTTTTTGCGAAGCACGTTGCCGAAATTTAAGCTTCGTGTCGAAGGAAAGGGGCTTAACAACGAAAACCTCTTTTTGCGAAGCACGTTGCACGAAATTTAAGCTTCGTGCCGAAGGAAAGGGGCTTAACAACGAAAACCTCTTTTTGCGAAGCACGTTGCACGAAATTTAAGCTTCGTGCCGAAGGAAAGGGGCTTAACAACGAAAACCTCTTTTTGCGAAGCACGTTGCACGAAATTTAAGCTTCGTGCCGAAGGAAAGGGGCTAACAACGAAAACCTCTTTTTGCGAAGCACGTTGCACGAAATTTAAGCTTCGTGCCGAAGGAAAGGGGCTTAACAACGAAAACCTCTTTTTGCGAAGCACGTTGCACGAAATTTAAGCTTCGTGCCGAAGGAAAGGGGCTTAACAACGAAAACCTCTTTTTGCGAAGCACGTTGCACGAAATTTAAGCTTCGTGCCGAAGGAAAGGGGCCTTACAACGAAAACCTCTTTTTGCGAAGCACGTTGCACGAAATTTAAGCTTCGTGCCGAAGGAAAGGGGCTTAACAACGAAAACCTCTTTTTACGAAGCACGTTGCACGATATGTAAGCTTCGTGTTGAAGGGAAGGGGCTTAACAACGAAAAGCTCTTTTTACGAAGCACGTTGCATGAAATAAAAGCTTCATGTTGATGAAAAAGTATAATTACGCCTTTGCAACACCTTGCAATTCCTTCTTTGGTATCCACAGTAGCAGCTTAGCATCCTAGATTAATGGAGCTGGGGGGTGGGGGGGGTTGGGAATCAAAGATGAAGGGAAGGTCATTACCATATTTTACGGCATGACGCTCGGAAACCCCCCCCCCCCCCTAGAAGAGGAGAGGAGAGAGAGAGATTCGCTAATATTTTAAGGTATTAGATACTAGTATGAGAGAGAGAGAGAGAGAGAGAGAGAGATGTTCTCTAATATTTTAAGGTAGTAGATACTACTTAGAGAGAGAGAGAGAGAGAGAGAGAGGAGAGAGAGATATTCTCTAATATTTTAAGGTACTAGATTACTACTATGAGAGAGAGAGAGATAGAGAGAGAGAGAGAGAGAGAGAGAGAGAGATTCGCTACTATTTACTGGATGACAAATGTAATTAATCTAGAATGGGATAAGCTCGTGTTGTGAAGGATGGCATCTCGCTGAAGAAAGAAGGGGAAAGAAAAAAAAAAGATTACCTTGACCACGTAAGTCTGGCGCCATTAAATTGGTGTGGGCGGCATGAAGCGTCAAGTAGATTTATCAAAACGACTGGAACTACGCGTATTAACGACCTCACTTTGCGAATTGTATGGTAAAATCCAGGTGTTGTTACTGATACCGCCATCTTAGATTCTACCGAGCAGAATTACACCAAGGATTTGAGTGATGTTTCTCTTCCCTCAGCTGCCTATGTGAGTTTCGGCAGCTGGGAATTGTGTTCCTTGGCCCTGAGCTACTTGTTTTGCTGGGAAGAGAGAGAGAGAGAGAGAGAGAGAGAGAGAATGAATGAATATGCTATAGCAGGCTTTCGGTAGTCACAATAGTAGCAACCATGTCTAAGAATGTCGTCGGTCCTTGCAATGTTTACCAGTTTCCTGAGAGAGAGAGAGAGAGAGAGAGAGAGAGAGAGAATATCCTATAGCAGGCTCTCGGTAAGTCACAATAGTATTGACCATGTCTAAGAATGTCGTCTGTCCTTACAATGTTTACCAGTTTTCTGTGAGAGAGAGGAGAGAGAGAGAGAGAGAGAGAGAGAGAGAGAGTATCCTATAGCAGGCTCTGGTAGTCACGTTTGTAGCTACATGTCTAAGAATGTCGTCGGTCCTTACAATGTTTACCAGTTTTCTGAGAGAGAGAGAGAGAGAGAGAGAGAGAGAGAGAGAGAGGGTGGTTGGGTGATTAGATCCTAAACAGAAACCATGTCTGAAAATATCGGTCCGTTGACTCTGTTGAGAGAGAGAGAGAGAGAGAGGAGAGAGAGAGAGAGGGTGGTTGGGGGATTAGATCCTATATCAGAAACCATGTCTGAAAACATCGTCCTTTGACTCTGTTGAGAGAGAGAGAGAGAGAGAGGGTGGTTGGGGGATTAGATCCTATATCAGAAACCCATGTCTGAAGACATCGTCCTTTGACTCTGTTGAGAGAGAGAGAGAGAGAGAGGGTGGTTGGGGGATTAGATCCTATATCAGAAACCATGTCTGAAGACATCGTCCTTTGACTCTGTTGAGAGAGAGAGAGAGAGAGAGAGAGGGTGGTTGGGGGATTAGATCCTATATCAGAAACCATGTCTGAAGACATCGTCCTTTGACTCTGTTGAGAGAGAGAGAGAGAGAGAGGGTGGTTGGGGGATTAGATCCTATATCAGAAACCATGTCTGAAGACATCGTCTTTGACTCTGTTGAGAGAGAGAGAGAGAGAGAGGGTGGTTGGGGGATTAGATCCTATATCAGAAACCATGTCTGAAGATATCGTCCTTTGACTCTGTTGAGAGAGAGAGAGAGAGAGAGGGTGGTTGGGGGATTAGATCCTATATCAGAAACCATGTCTGAAGACATCGTCCTTTGACTCTGTTGAGAGAGAGAGAGAGAGAGAGAGGGTGGTTGGGGGATTAGATCCTATATCAGAAACCATGTCTGAAGACATCGTCCTTTGACTCTGTTGAGAGAGAGAGAGAGAGAGAGAGGGTGGTTGGGGGATTAGATCCTATATCAGAAACCATGTCTGAAGACATCGTCCTTTGACTCTGTGAGAGAGAGAGAGAGAGAGAGAGGGTGGTTGGGGGATTAGATCCTATATCAGAAACCATGTCTGAAGACATCGTCCATTGACTCTGTGAGAGAGAGAGAGAGAGAAAGGGTGGGTTGGGGGATTAGATCCTATATCAGAAACCATGTCTGAAGACATCGTCCTTGACTCTGTTGAGAGAGAGAGAGAGAGAGAGAGGGTGGTTGGGGGATTAGATCCTATATCAGAAACCATGTCTGAAGACATCGTCCTTTGACTCTGTTGAGAGAGAGAGAGAGAGAGAGGGTGGTTGGTGATTAGACCTATATCAGAAACCATGTCTGAAAACATCGTCCCTTTGACTCTGTTGAGAGAGAGAGAGAGAGAGAGAGAGGGGTTGGGGGATTAGATCCTATATCAGGAAACCATGTCTGAAGACATCGTCCTTTGACTCTGGTTGAGAGAGAGAGAGAGAGGAGAGGGTGGTTGGGGGATTAGATCCTATATCAGAAACCATGTCTGAAGACATCGTCCTTTGACTCTGTTGAGAGAGAGAGAGAGAGAGAGGGTGGTGGGGGATTAGATCTATATCAGAAACCATGTCTGAAGACATCGTCCTTTGACTCTGTTGAGAGAGAGAGAGAGAGAGGAGGGGTGGTTGGGGGATTAGATCCTATATCAGAAACCATGTCTGAAGACATCGTCCATTGACTCTGTTGAGAGAGAGAGAGAGAGAGAGGGTGGTTGGGGGATTAGATCCTATATCAGAAACCATGTCTGGAAGACATCGTCCATTGACTCTGTTGAGAGAGAGAGAGAGAGAGAGAGGGTGGTTGGGGGATTAGATCCTATATCAGAAACCATGTCTGAAGACATCGTCCTTTGACTCTGTTGAGAGAGAGAGAGAGAGAGAGGGTGGTTGGGGGATTAGATCCTATATCAGAAACCATGTCTGAAGACATCGTCCTTTGACTCTGTTGAGAGAGAGAGAGAGAGAGGGTGGTTGGGGGATTAGATCCTATATCAGAAACCATGTCTGAAGACATCGTCCATTGACTCTGTTGAGAGAGAGAGAGAGAGAGAGGGTGGTTGGGGGATTAGATCCTTTATCAGAAACCATGTCTGAAGACATCGTCCTTTGACTCTGTTGAGAGAGAGAGAGAGAGAGAGAGGGTGGTTGGGGGATTAGATCCTATATCAGAAACCATGTCTGAAAACATCGTCCTTTGACTCTGTTGAGAGAGAGAGAGAGAGAGAGGGTGGTTGGGGGATTAGATCCTATATCAGAAACCATGTCTGAAGATATCGTCCTTTGACTCTGTTGAGAGAGAGAGAGAGAGAGGGTGGTTGGGGGGATTAGATCCTATATCAGAAACCATGTCTGAAGACATCGTCTTTGACTCTGTTGAGAGAGAGAGAGAGAGAGAGGGTGGTTGGGGGATTAGATCCTATATCAGAAACCATGTCTGAAGACATCGTCCTTTGACTCTGTTGAGAGAGAGAGAGAGAGAGAGGTGGTTGGGGGATTAGATCCTATATCAGAAACCATGTCTGAAGACATCGTCCATTGACTCTGTTGAGAGAGAGAGAGAGAGAGAGAGAGAGAGAGAGAGAGAGATAAGAACCTACAGCGACAACCGATGTTTTTGCCCATTTCTTAGTCATTTATCATTTTATCCGGCATGTCTTTGTTTATTTTTTTTTCTTTATTCTTGTCTGGCCTTTCAGTTTATCTTAAGAGTCAGGTAGTTATGGGTGGCTGGTAATTAACAAAAAATTGCCAAAACAATACAAATAAATTTGATTTAATTGAGTCCGGGGTTCGATCCCGATGTGGGGCAGAAATTGGGGTGCTTTTTCTAAAGTAACTAATTGCTGTTTTCAATTACTTCCTCTCTATTACAAATTGCATCTATACATAGGCCTATGTATTCGCACAATCACATGCACATATATCATCATCAACCGTTATTAGACCAATGCAGGACAAAGGTCTCAGACATGTCCTTCACTCGCGTCTGTTTATGGTCTTTCTGTGCCAGTCTATACCTGCAATTTTCTTAGTTCATCCCTCCATCGTATCCTCTTCTGTCCCATGCTTTTTTGCAATCTCTAGGGACCCATTCCTTTATTCTTAATGTCCATCTATTATCTGTCATTCTCATTATATATCGTAACC
>NC_090732.1:49256501-49259001 GCF_036898095.1 Palaemon carinicauda | reverse complement strand
CATTCATGCCCAACCCTCTATTTTTTACTACTCCCTTAACTGCCCCCAACACTTTGCAACCTTCATTCACTCTCTGACGTACATCTGCTTCCACTCCACCATTTGCTGCAACAATAGACCCCAAGTACTTAAACTGATCACCTCCTCAAGTAACTCTCCATTCCACATGACATTCAACCTTGCACCACCTTCCCTTCTCGTACATCTCATAACCTTACTCTTACCCACATTAAGTCTCAACTTCCTTCTCTCACACACACTTCCAAATTCTGTCACTAATCAGCCAAGCTTCTCTTCTGTGTCTGCAACCAGTACAGTATCATCCACAAACAACAACTGATTTACCTCCCATTCATGGTCATTCTCGTCTACCAGTTTTAATCCTCGTCCAAGCACTCGAGCATTCACCTCTCTCACCACTCCATCAACATACAAGTTAAACAACCACGGCGACATCACACATCCCTGTCTCAGCCCCACTCTCACCGGAAACCAATCACTCACTTCATTTCCTATCCTAACACATGCTTTACTACCTTTGTAGAAACTTTTCACTGCTTGCAACAACCTTCCACCAACTCCATATAACCTCATCACATTCCACATTGCTTCCCTATCAACTCTATCATACGCTTTCTCCAGATCCATAAACGCAACATACACCTCCTTACCTTTTGCTAAATATTTCTCGCATATCTGCCTTACTGTAAAAATCTGATTCATACAACCCCTACCTCTTTTAAAACCACCCTGTACTTCTAAGATTGCATTCTCTGTTTTATCCTTGATCCTATTAATCATTACTTTACCATACACTTTAACAACTACGCCTAACAAACTAATACCTCTTGAATTACAACACTCATGCACATCTCCCTTACCCTTATATAGTGGTACAATACATGCACAAACCAAATCTACTGGTACCATTGACAACACAAAACACATATTAAACAATCTCACCAACCATTCAAGTACAGTCACACCCTCTTCCTTCAACATCTCAACTCTCACACCATCCATACCAGACTCTTTTCCTACTCTCGTTTCATCTAGTGCTCTCCTCACTTCATCTATTGTAATCTCTCTCTCATTCTCATCTCCCATCACTGGCACCTCAACACCTGGAACAGCAATTATATCTGCCTCCCTATTATCCTCAACATTCAGTAAACTTTCAAAATATTCCACCCATCTTTTCCTTGCCTCCTCTCCCTTTAACAACCTTCCATTTCCATCTTTCACTGTCTCTTCAATTCTTGAGCCAGCCTTCCTTACTCTCTTCACTTCTTTCCAAAACTTCTTCTTATTCTCTTCATATGAATGACCCAATCCCTGACCCCACCTCAGGTCAGCTGCCCTCTTTGCCTCACGTACCTTGTGCTTTACTTCCACATTTTTCTCTCCCTATTTTTCATACTTCTCTATACTATTACTCTGCAGCCATTCTTCAAAAGCCCTCTTTTTCTCTTCCACTTTTACCTTCACTCCTTTATTCTACCATTCACTGCCTTTCCTCATGCTGCCTCCAACAACCTTTTTGCCACACACATCACTTGCAATCCCAACAAAGTTTTCTTTTACTAACTTCCACTGCTCCTCTAAATTGCCAGTTTCTCTTACTTTCACTTCGTCATATGTCATTTTCAACCTTTCCTGATATTTACTTTTTACCCCCGGTTTTATTAGCTCTCCAACCCTCACTAGCTCCCTTTTACATCCACCTTCTCTATTCCCCCACTCTTTTGCTACAACTAATTTTCCTTCCACCAAAAAATTATCAGACATACCGTTAGCCATACCCCTAAACACGTGCACGTCTTTCAATCTTCCAAACATTCTTTTAGTTATCAACACATAATCCATTAATGCCCTTTCTACTACTCTTCCATTTGCCACTCTTACCATGTATACTTATCTTTATCTTTCTTTTTGAAAAAGCTATTACTTATCACCATCTCTTGCTCAACACACATATCTACCAGTCTCTCACCACTCATTTTCACCTGGTACGCCATAGTTCCCAATGACACCTTCTACCTCTCCAGCGCCCACTCTAGCATTTAAGTCACCCATGACAACTACATAATTCCTTCTACCCAGTCCTTCTACACACCTAGTTAATTCATTCCAGAACTCATTCCGCTCTTCTTCACTTTTCTCACTACCTGGCCCATACACACTGACAAACGCCCAACATTCCCTACCCAACCTAACCCTTACCCACATTAACCTAGATGATATCTCCTTCCATTCCACTACTTTACCTGTCATCTATTCACTCAGCAATAAAGCCACACCCTCTCTCGCTCTTCCCCTTTCAATCCCAGACACTCTACCAGACATTTCATCAAACATCACTTCACCCTTTCCTTTTATCTTCGTCTCACACAAGGCCAGTACATCCATCCTTCTATTCCTAAACATAATTCCAATTTCACATCTTTTACTCTCTATCGTACTACATCCACGCACATTCAAACACCCCAAAACTAGAGTG
>NC_090732.1:49241501-49251501 GCF_036898095.1 Palaemon carinicauda | reverse complement strand
GACAACTGGAGTTCTGTAAATTATTTCTTTCATGGAGGTTTTTTGCTCCTGGATATAAACGTAGTGTTGCTGAATGTCCACATATTACTGTATATGATATATATATATATATATATATATATATATATATATATATATATATATATATATATATATGTATACATATATATATATATATATATGTATATGTATATATATATATATATATGTACATATATATATATATATATATATATATATATGTACATATGTATATATATATATATATATATATATGTACATATATATATATATATATGTATATAGATATATATTTATATATATATATGTATGTGTGTATATGTATGTATATACCCCTTTTATACATATGTATATATATATATGTATGTGTGTGTATATACCCCTTTATGAGTGGGAATCCTTTAACGTGGTGTGTACATATATATATATATATATATATATATATATATATATATATATATATATATATATATATATATATATATACACACACACACACACACACACACACCCCTTCCCGAGTGGGAATCCGTTAACGTGGTGAAAAGGTTTATGTATCGCCATGAACCGCAAAGCTCTACTTATAGGGCCACCCATACTAGGTTGGTTTGCTTTCACGCTTGAAGCACATGAAAATTTTCCTCCTTGAAGCTTAAGATTTTCACTCTTTAACCAAACCTGTGTTTTGCACTTAAAGAAAAATAATGTTTTTCACTCTTTGAAAGTTTAATGGCCGCTCATGAATGGCAGAGGCAAGGGACAGTGACAATGCCCCAGAGACTGACTATATATACATATGACCAGAGCCCAAGCCTCGTCTCCACCCAAGCTAGGACCAGGAAGGGTCAGGCAATGGCTGCTGATGACTCAGCAGGTAGAACTATGTACTACCTCCCTCCCCGCATCCTTAGCTCACAAGGATGGTGAGGTTGCAGACACTACAAGAAACTATCGAGCTTGAGCGGGACTCGAACTCCAATCCGGCGAATGCCAGGCAGGGACGTATCCAATAGGCCATCAGAATCCTTGCTTGAGGGTACACTCGGGCACACGATTCTATCTAATTTCTCTTCCTCTTCTTTTTTTATTAAATTTTTTATAGTTTAAACTGTAAATATTTATTTTAATGTTGTTACTCTTTTTTTTAAATATTTTATTTTTCCTTGTTTCCTTTCCTCACTGGGCTATTTTCCCTGTTGGGGCCCCTGGGCTTATAGCATCCTGCTTTTCCAACTAGGGTTGTAGCTTAGCAATTAATAATAATAATATGAACAATTTCTTCTTTTGTTAAAGTTTTTATAGTTTAAACTGTAAATATTTATTTTAATGTTGTTACTCTTTTTTTTAAATATTTTATTTTTCCTTGTTTCCTTTCCTCACTGGGCTATTTTCCCTGTTGGGGCCCCTGGGCTTATAGCATCCTGCTTTTCCAACTAGCGTTGTAGCTTAGCAATTAATGATAATAATATGAACATTTTCATGCTTGAAGGAAGTTATCGTTTTGCTTGAATATTAACAATGCTTTTAAGCACGCTCTGTGCCTATTTCCTCAAAAAAAGAAAAAAGCAAATAATAATCTAGCCTTGATAAGAATCTCTTAAATCCATTAACTGCTTCATGGTATGTCTAGTTTTTATCTCCTCCGGTCTTGGAACAAACGAAATCTCGTCAGACAATCGTAAACTCGCTTCTTGCAGTGGCCGACCTTCGGAAAGACCATATACTTAACACTAGTTAAAGGCTAATACGTGCCACTGAAGAGTTCGCTGTTTCTTCGAAGAATTGGCCAATGATATCTTGCGGCAAATTAGCTCGAGAGCGGTTTCTGAGACCCTCTGTTTATATATAAAGATATCCAATAAATAGAATAGATTAGAGGCTTGTTATAGCCCAGAAGGACTCGTATTAAATAGAATATTTAAATTAGTGAGTTTATTTTGAAGTTTATAAAAGATAACCAGTAAATAGATAACGAGATTAGAGGCTTGTCATGGCCTAGGAGGACTGAATATATTAAATATAATATTTAAATTAGTGAGTTTATTCTGAAGTTTATATACAAAGATATCCAGTAAATAGAATAGCTTAGAGGCTTGTTATAGCCTAGGAGGACTGAATATATTAAATAGAATATTTAAATTAGTGAGTTTATTCTGAAGTTTATAAAGAAGATATCCAATAAATAGAATAGATTAGAGGCTTGTCATAGCCCAGAAGGACTGAATATAATAAATAGAATATTTAAATTAGTGAGTTTATTCTGAAGTTTATAGAAAAAGATATCCAGTAAATAGATTGGATTAGAGACTTGTTATGGCCTAGTCGGACTGAATATATTAAATAGAATATTTAAATTAGTGAGTTTATTCTGAGGTTTATAAAAAAAGATATCCAGTAAATAGATGAGAGTAGAGGCTTGTCATAGCCCAGAAGGACTCGTATTAAATAGAATATTTAAATTAGTGAGTTTATTCTGAAGTTTATAGAAAAAGATATCCAATAAATAGATGAGATTAGACTTAGAGACTTGTTATAGCCCAGGAGGACTCGTATTAAATAGAATATTTGAATTGGTGAATTTATTCTGAAGTTTATAAAAGATATCCAGTAAATAGATAACCAGATTAGAGGCTTGTTATAGCCCAGGAGGACTGAATATATTAAATAGAATATTTAAGTTAGTGAGTTTATTCTGAAGTTTATAAAAAAGATATCCTGTAAATAGATGAGATTAGACTTAGAGGCTTGTCATAGTCCAGAAGGACTCGTATTAAATAGAATACTTAAATTAGTGATTTTATTATGAAGTTTATTAAAAAGATATCCAGTAAATAGAATA
Organism: Palaemon carinicauda; assembly: GCF_036898095.1. NCBI lineage: Eukaryota > Metazoa > Arthropoda > Malacostraca > Decapoda > Palaemonidae > Palaemon > Palaemon carinicauda. The sequence goes on along the minus strand of NC_090732.1, from coordinate 49,248,641 downwards.
AATTAGAGGCTTGTTATAGCCCAGGAGGACTGAATGTATTAAATAGAATATTTAGATTAGTGAGTTTATTCTGAAGTTTAAAAAAAAGATATCCAGTAAATAGATGAAATTAGAGGCTTGTTATAGCCCAGGAGGACTGAATATATTAAATAGAATATTTAAATTAGTGAGTTTATTCTGAAGTTTATAAAAAAGATATCCTGTGAATAGCTAACGTGATTAGAGGCTTGCTATAGCCCAGAAGGACTGAATATATTAGATAGAATGTTTGAATTAGTGAGTTTATTTTGAAGTTTATCAAAAAAGATATCCAGTAAATAGAATAGATTAGAGGCTTGTCATAGTCCAGAAGGACTGAATATAATAAATAGAATATTTATATTAGTGAGTTTATTCTGAGGTTTATAAAAAAGATATCCAGTAAATAGATGAGATTAGAGGCTTGTTATAGCCCAGGAGGACTGAATATAATAAATAGAATATTTAAATTAGTGAGTTTATTCTGAAGTTTATAAAAAAAGATATCCAATAAATAGATGAGATTAGACTTAGAGACTTGTTATAGCCCAGGAGGACTCGTATTAAATAGAATATTTAAATTGGTGAGTTTATTCTGAAGTTTATATAAAAGATATCCAGTAAATAGATGAGATTAGAGTCTTGTCATAGCCCAGGAGGACTCGTATTGAATAGATTATTTAAATTAGTGAGTTTATTCTGAAGTTTATAAAAAAAACATTTAGTAAATAGAATAGATTAGAGGCTAGTTATAGCCCAGTAGGACTGAATATTTTAAATAGAATATTTAAATTAGTGAGTTTATTCTGAAGTTTATAAAAAAAAAATTTACAATAAATAGATGAGAATAGAGGCTTATCATAGTCCAGAAGGACTGAATATATTAAATAGAATATTTAGATTAGTGGGTTTATTCTGAAGTTTATAGAAAAAGATATCCAGGGAATAGATGATATTAGAGGCTTGTCTTAGCGAAGGTTTGAATATAGTGAATAGGATATTTAAAATTGGTGAATTTATTCTGAAGTTTATAAAAGATAACCAGTAAATAGATAACGAGATTAGAGGCTTGTCATGGCCTAGGAGGACTCGTATTAAATAGAATATTTAAATTAGTTTATTCTGAAGTTTATAAAAAAGATATCCTGTAAATAGATGAGATTAGAGGCTTGTCATGGCCTAGGAGGACTGAATATATTGAATAGAATATTTAAATTAGTGAGTTTATTCTGAAGTTTATAAAAAAAATATCCAGTAAATAGATGAGAGTAGAGGCTTGTCATGGCCTAGGAGGACTGAATATATTAAGTAGAATATTTGAATTAGTGAGTTTATTCTGAAGTTTATAAAAAAGACATTTAGTAAATAGATGAGATTAGAGGCTTGTTATAGCCCAGGTGGACTCGTATTAAATAGAATATTTGAATTAGTGAGTTTATTCTGAAGTTTTTAAAAAAGATATCCAGTAAATAGATGAGATTAGAGACTTGTTATAGCCCAGAAGGACTGAATATAGTAAATAGAATATTTAAATTAGTGAGTTTATTCTGAAGTTTATAAAAAAAAATATCCAGGAAATAGATGAGATTAGAGGCTTGTTATAGCCCAGGAGGAATGAATATATTAAATAGAATATTTAAATTAGTAAGTTTATTCTGAGGTTTATAAAAACGATATCCAGTAAATATATGAGATTAGAGGCTTGTCATAGTCCAGAAGGACTCGTATTAAATAGAATATTTAAATTAGTGAGTTTATTCTGAAGTTTATACAAAAAAATATCCAGGAAATAGATGAGATTAAAGGCTTGTCATAGCCCAGAAGGACTGAATATATTAAAAAGAATATTTAAATTAGTGAATTTATTCTGAAGTTTATAATTGATATCCAGTAAATAGATAAAGAGATTAGAGGCTTGTCATACCCAAGGACTGAATATATTAAATAGAATACATTTGTGAATATATTCAAACAAGTCGCTTTGTGATCCTGGACCACTGCAGACGAAATTTTTAGTTCACTCAGACATGACGTGTCAAAGGAAGAATTTTCACAAGAGGAAAATCATGATTGAAAATTCATTTTACGGTGTATTTTTGATTAAGGAAAACTATTCACACAACGAAAACACGTTTAAGGAAAACCTAGCGTTAATCTGAAGTTAAATAAGTATGATTATTATTATTATTATTATTATTATTATTATTAATATAATGATTAGCTAAGTCATAACCTTAGTTGGCAAAGCAGAATGCTATCAGTCCAAGGGCTTAACAGGAAAAATAGCCCAGTGAGGAAAGGAAATAAGTAAACATATAAACTACGAGAGAAGTAATGAACAATTAAAATAAAATATTTCAAGAACAGTAGCAACATTAAAAGAATCATTCATATATAAACTATAAAATCTTAGAGAAAACAAGAGAAAGAGAAATAAAACAGAATAGTGTACCTGAGTGTACCCTCAAGCATTAGAAGCTCATATCAACAGTCGAGTTGAACTGTTAGTTATTGCAGCGTCATTGGACACTTAGGAACCAACCCCTGGGTAGCAGGTGACCAGGGGAGTCCTACCAGTCCTTTGGCTTTGGGAGAGGACCTCCATACCAGTGGATTCCTAACTTAGAGTTTAACATTCATACACTCTTTTCTCATCTCCAAGACATCTTGAATTCTCTGAGATAACTTGTTTAAAGTTGTGGTAGCCTGGTGGTAACGTTCTCGCCTGGTGATTGCCAGACTGGGGTTCGAGTTAGTTCCCTTGGTCGCTGCAACCTCACCATACTAGTGAGCTAAGGATTTGGGGGTTAGGGGAGCCTATAGATCTTTCTGCTAAGTCATCAGCAGCCATTGCATGGCCCTCCTTTGTCTTACCTTGGGTAGAGAGGAAGCTTAGGCGCTGATCATATGTCATATGTACTGCTTGATAGGGCAATGTCACTGTCCCTTGCCTCTGCCATTCATGAGTGGCCTTTAAACCTATAAAATCTGTTAGGACAGAATGAGGACAGTTAGCTAGCTAACCATGTTAGGGAATAGTTTTGAAAGTTAGATATTATTATTATTATTATTATTATTATTATTATTATTATTATTATTATTATTACTAGCTAAGCTACAGCCCTAGTTGAAAAAGCAAGATGCTGTAAGCCCAAGGGCTCTAACAGGAAAAAATAGCCCAGTAAGGAAAGAAAATAAGGAAATAAACAATCTGAGAAATAATGAACAATTGAGATAAAATATCTTAAGAACAGTAACAACATCAAAAAAAGATATTTCATATATATTAGTAAGAGTAATGTAAACGCTGTTTAGCCACAATTTTATTTGTATAAAGGTACATTTTACTTAGTATTAAGTTTCATGTTTATTTTACATTATATTTACACAGTAAAATCTCCTAACTTACATTTCCCACAAGAATATTTCTTCTTAGTAAAATGATTTACCACCAGAAGAAGTAGGAGGAAGGAAATATATATGTATATATACAATATATATATATATATATATGCATATATATATACATATATATAAATATATATATGTATATATAATATATTTATGTATATATATATATATATATATGTATATGTATAGATACATTTATATAGATATATAAATATATATATATATATATATATATATATATATATAAGTATATATATATATATATATATATATTTATTTATATATATATATATATGTATATATATGTATGTATATATATATATATATATATATATATATATATATATATATATATATATATGTATATATATATATATATAATATATATATATATAATATGTGGGGTTGGATATGCGAGTCTATATCCACCTGTTAATTTTGCACGAGAATTAGATTGATTGTGCAAAGCCAAAGCTGTTCTCTCTCTCTCTCTCTCTCTCTCTCTCTCTCTCTCTCTCTCTCTCTCTCTCTCTCTCTCTCTCTCTCATAATTTGATAAGACAGGTATTTTACCTTAGAGATAAATCAGCATATCTGATCTCGATAGGTAATTTTGCACAAGAGATTTATGATTCAAACCCAAACTGGTAATTTTGCACGAGAATGATTTCGCCAAGAAGTATTTTTTCCATGAGATTGATTACCCCAAATTGTAACTATAGTCAATTCTTTTTACTGAGGCAGATTTGCACCGACTCGCAGGGGTGCCCTGTTAGCTCGGAAAAGTTTCCTGATCGCTGATTGGTTGAACAAGATAATTCTAACCAATCAGCGATCAGGAAACTTTTCGGAGCTAAAAGAGCACCGCTGCAAGTGGGTGCAAATGCGTGTCATTAAAAAAAAATTACGTATAGAAGGATGTTCGCGTTATTTACTGTATATGACCTGGGGCATCTGGCTGTCATTATCAATAACACATCTATCACTGTGTGGTAATTAAATAATAAATCAGTAAGAGGATTTATTGTTTGTCAATTTTCAAGAAATATGAGCAGAAATCTTCATCAGAGCGAATAAATGATTTGAAGTATATCTCTAACAGAACTGTAATTTGTCCTAATTGAATGACTAAGATGTAAGTCTCTCGCTGACTCTTCAAATTACTGGAGCAGTTAATCGTAAGATGATCATAATTGGATTAGGAATGAATCACTTGAAATTTATAGACACACTCGGGGAGAACGGACTTAGAGGGAAACGGCTATGTGAATAAGAGTGTTACAATACGAAAGGACAATTATTGTGCGTCTCTTGGCTATCGACGCCAGCCATGGCTGAGATAAGCCTACCATGGGAGATAGGCCTGCTGAGGGTTCCCCACTCACGTCACGACTCGAGCTTGACCTCAGCTTGAGGTGTTTGACATAACTGTAAAAAAATCGAAAATCATTTTATTGTTTCTATTTATGCAAAAAAGTGTCGTACATGCTCTCCAGAAGTTTCAGCTAATTATTTTAACAAATAATGAAGATATAGCGGTCTTTAAACTAGCTTCGACTTGAACTTAAGGGGATCGTCCACTTTGGTGTCTGACATAATTGTAAAAAATCGAAAATCGTTTTATTGTTTCTATTTTTGCAGAAACATGTCGTACATGCTCTCCAGAAGTTTCAGCCAATTATTTTAACAAATAATGAAGGTATAGCGGTCTTTAAACTAGCTTCGACTTGAATTTAGGGGGATCGTCCACTTTGGTGTCTGACATAACTAAAAAAAATCGAAAATAGTTTTATTGTTTCTAATTATGCAGAAACATGTCGTACATGCTCTCCAGAAGTTTCAGCCAATTATTTTAAGAAATAATGAAGGTATAGCGGTCTTTAAACTAGCTTCGACTTGAACTTAGGGGGATCGTCCACTTTGGTGTCTGACATAATTGTAAAAAATCGAAAATCGTTTTATTGTTTCTATTTATGCAAAAAAGTGTTGTACATGCTCTCCAGAAGTTTCAGCCAATTATTTTAACAAATAATGAAGGTATAGCGGTCTTTAAACTAGCTTCGACTTGAACTTAGGGGGATTGTCCACTTTGGTGTCTGACATAATTGTAAAAAATCGAAAATCGTTTTATTGTTTCTATTTATGCAAAAAATTGTCGTACATGCTCTCCAGAAGTTTCAGCTAATCATTTTAACAAATAATGAAGATATAGCGGTCTTTAAACTAGCTTCGACTTGAACTTAGGGGGATCGTCCACTTTGGTGTCTAACATGATTGTAAAAAATCGAAAATCGTTTTATTGTTTCTATTTATGCAGAAACATGTCGTACATGCTCTCCAGAAGTTTCAGCCAATTATTTTAACAAATAATGAAGGTATAGCGGTCTTTAAACTAGCTTCGACTTGAACTTAGGGGGATCGTCCACTTTGGTGTCTGACATAATTGTAAAAAATCGAAAATCGTTTTATTGTTTCTATTTTTGCAGAAACATGTCGTACAGGCTCTCCAGAAGTTTCAGCTAATTATTTTAACAAATAATGAAGATATAGCGGTCTTTAAACTAGCTTCGACTTGAACTTAGGGGCATCGTCCACTTTGGTGTCTGACATAATTGTAAAAAATCGAAAATCGTTTTATTGTTTCTATTTATGCAGAAACATGTCGTACAGGCTCTCCGGAAGTTTCAGCTAATTATTTTAACAAATAAGGAAGATAAAGCGGTATCTAAGTAGCTAATCTTGGCTTCCCAGCTGTTCTTATGAGGCGCATTTTTCTGGGGTATTAGGGCTTGTCTGGCCTCTGGATAGCGGTGGCAGGTGATGGAACGCAACTTACCGGTTTTCAGCTGTTTCTCGCCTCCTTCCCGTCCCCTCCTCTCCCCGATATACCTGTTGACAGAAATAGATTCAGGACACGTATGCTTGGGTAGGAGATACCCAACAAAGAGGAAAGCAGTGTAAACTCATTCCCACGCTGCCCTACTTCCTGGGCATTTGAATCAACCCAGTTAATATTTTTCATGTGACAGTTCCAAATATTGATCATGCCTAACTTGATTACCCTGCCAGTCTTAACTTTCAGCGGGATTTGCAAGTTATAAATGTTTATTTCCTTGGGCGATTTCGTGAGTATATTGATACATGTAAATGTTTCTCTGCTTGAAGCATACTAACATTTTTATTTTGATGTTTTTCAACGTTTTTATCTTTGAAGCATATTAACGTTTTCATTGTTAATGCGAATTAACGTCTTCCTCCTTGAAGCATATTAATGTTTTCATCCTTAAAGCATATCAACGTTTTTATCCTTGAAGCATTGTAACGTTTCATCCTTGAAGCACATCAACGTTTTTATCCTTGAATCATTGTAACGTTTTTATCCTTGAATTATATCAACGTTTTTATTCTTGAAGCATTGTAACGTTTTCATCCTTGAAGCATTGTAACGTTTTCATCCTTGAAGTATATCAACGTTTTTATTCTTGAAGCATTGTAACGTTTTCATCCTTGAAGCACATCAACGTTATTATCCTTGAAGCATTGTAACGTTTTCATCCTTGAAGCATTGTAATGTTTTATCCTTGAAGTACATCAATGTTTTCATCCTTGAAGTATATCAACGTTTTCATCCTTGAAGTGTATCAACGTTTTTATCCTAGAAGCATAGCAACGTTTTTATCCTTGAAGCATTGTAACGTTTTCATCCTTGAAG
>NC_090732.1:49229001-49236501 GCF_036898095.1 Palaemon carinicauda | reverse complement strand
TGCATTTACTCTAGCCACTGAACAATTACAGTGGAAAGTCTGCTTCTCCTGGCTTGAACAGAAAGTTATCTTACAACTTCTTGTCTCACCCATAATCCGGTCTTCGTGGCTGAAACTGAGCTTGCATTTACTCTAGCCACTGAACAATTACAGGGGATAGTCTGCTTTTCCTGGCTTGAACAGAAAGTTATTTTCCAACTTCTTGTCTCACCCATAATCCGCTCTTCGTTGCTGCAACTGAGCTTGCATTTACTGTAGCCACTGAACAATTACAGTAGATAGTCTGCTTATCCTGGCTTGAACAGAAAGTTATTTTTCAACTTCTCGTCTCACCCATAATCCGGTCTTTGTTGCTACAACTTAGCTTGCATTTACTCCAGCCACTGAACAATTACAGTTGATAGTCTGCTTTTCCTGGCTTGAACAGAAAGCTATCTTACAACTTCTCGTCTCACCCATAATCCGGTTTTCGCTGCCTAGACTGAGCTTGCATTTACTCTAGCCACTGAACAATTACAGTGGATAGTCTGCTTTTCCTAGCTTGTACAGAAAGTTATCTTATAGCATCTCGTCTCACCCATTATCCGGTCTTCGTTGCTGCAACTGAGCTTGGTTTTACTCTAGCCACTGAATAATTACAGTGAAGAGTCTGCTTTTCCTGGCTTGAACAGAAAGCTATCTTACAACTTCTCGTCTCACCCATAATCCGGTTTTCGCTGCCTAAACTGAGCTTGCATTTACTCTAGCCACTGAACAATTACAGTGGATAGTCTGCTTTTCCTAGCTTGAACAGAAAGTTATCTTATAGCATCTCGTCTCACCCATAATCCGGTCTTCGTTGCTGCAACTTAGCTTGCATTTACTCCAGCCACTGAAAAATTACAGTGGATAGTCTGCTTTTCCTGGCTTGAACAGAAAGTTATCTTATAGCATCTCGTCTCACCCATTATCCGGTCTTCGTTGCTGCAACTGAGCTTGCATTTACTCCAGCCACTGAATAATTACAGTAAAGAGTCTGCTTTTCCTGGCTTGAACAGAAAGTTATCATACAGCTTCTCGTCTCACCCATAATCCGGTTTTCGCTGCCTAAACAGAGCTTGCATTTACTCTAGCCACTGAACAATTACAGTGGATAGTCTGCTTTTCCTAGCTTGAACAGAAAGTTATCTTACAGCATCTCGTCTCACCCATAATCCGGTTTTCGCCGCTTAAACTGAGCTTGCATTTACTCCAGCCACTGAACAATTACAGTGGATAGTCTGCTTTTCCTGGCTTGAACAGAAAGTTATCTTATAGCATCTCGTCTCACCTATTATCCGGTCTTCATTGCTAAAACTGAGCTCAAATTTACTCCAGCCACTGAACAATTACAGTGGATAGTCTGCTTTTCCTGACTTGAACAGAAAGTTATCTTACAACTTCTCGTCTCACCCATAATCCGGTCTTCGTTGCTGAAACTGAGCTTGGTTTTACTCTAGCCACTGAACAATTACAGTGCATAGTCTGCTTTCCCTGGCTTGAACAAAAAGTTATCTTACAATTTCTTGTCTCACCCATTTTCCGGTCTTCGTTGCTGAAACTGAGCTTGGATTTACTCTAGCCACTGAACAATTACAGTGGATAGTCTACTTTTCCTGACTTTAACAGAAAGTTATCTTACAACTTCTCGTCTCACCCATAATCCAGTCTTCATTGCTGAAACTGAGCTTGCATTTACTCCAGCCACTGAACAATTAGTGGAGAGTCTGCTTTTCCTGACTTGAACAGAAAGTTATCTTACAACTTCTCATCTCACCCATAATCCAGTCTTCGTTGCTGAAACTGAGCTTGGTTTTACTCTAGCCACTGAACAATTACAGTGGAGAGTCTGCTTTTCCTGACTTGAACAGAAAGTTATCTTACAACTTCTCATCTCACCCATAATCCAGTCTTCATTGCTGCAACTGAGCTTGCATTTACTGTAGCCACTGAACAATTACAGTAGATAGTCTGCTTTTTCTGACTTGAACAGAAAGTTATCTTACAACTTCTCGTCTCACCCATAATCTGGTCTTTATTGCTGAAACTGAGCTTAAATTTACTCTAGCCACTGAACAATTACAGTGGATAGTCTGCTTCTTCTGACTTGAACAGAAAGTTATCTTACAACTTCGCGTTTCACCCATAATCCGGTCTTCGTGGCTGAAACTGAGCTTGCATTTACTGTAGCCACTGAACAATTACAGTGGATAGTCTGCTTTTTCTGACTTGAACAGAAAGTTATCTAAACAACTTCTCGTCACACCCCGGCGTCAATGACCTCAGATGTCAGGATGCCTAAAAACTTTAAATCAATCAATCAATCTCGTCTCACCCATAATCCGGTCTTCGTTGCTGCGACTGAGCTTGCATTTACTCCAGCCACTGAACAATTACAGTGGATAGTCTTCTTTTCCTGGCTTGAACAGAAAGTTATCTTACAACTTCTCGTCTCACCCATAATCCGGTCTTCGTTGCTGCGACTGAGCTTGCATTTATTCCAGCCACTGAACAATTACAGTGGATAGTCTGCTTTGACTGGTTTGAACAGAAAGTTATCTTACAACTTCTCGTCTCACCCATAATCCGGTCTTCGTTGCTGAAACTGAGCTTGCATTTACTCTAGCCACTGAACAATTACAGTGGATAGTCTGCTTCTTCTGACTTGAACAGAAAGTTATCTTACAACTTCGCGTTTCACCCATAATCCGGTCTTCGCTGCTGAAACTGAGCTTTCATTTACTCTAGCCACTGAACAATTACAGTGGATAGTCTGCTTTTCCTGGCTTGAACAGAAAGTTATCTTACAACTTCTCGTCTAACCCATAATCCGGTCTTCGTGGCTGAAACTGAGCTTGCATTTACTGTAGCCACTGAACAATTACAGTGGATAGTCTGCTTTTCCTGGCTTGAACAGAAAGTTATTTTTCAACTTCTTGTCTCACCCATAATCTGCTCTTCGTTGCTGCAACTGAGCTTGCATTTACTCTAGCCACTGAACAATTACAATGGATAGTCTGCTTTTCCTGGCTCGAACAGAAAGTCATCTAAACAACTTCTCGTCTTACCCATAATCCGGTCTTCGTTGCTGAAACTGAGCTTGCATTTACTCTAGCCACTGAACAATTACAATGGATAGTCTGCTTTTCCTGGCTCGAACAGAAAGTCATCTAAACAACTTCTCGTCTCACCCATAATCCGGTCTTCGTTGCTGAAACTGAGCTTGCATTTACTCTAGCCACTGAACAATTACAATGGATAGTCTGCTTTTCCTGGCTCGAACAGAAAGTCATCTAAACAACTTCTCGTCTCACCCATAATCCGGTCTTCGTTGCTGAAACTGAGCTTGCATTTACTCTAGCCACTGAACAATTACAATGGATAGTCTGCTTTTCCTGGCTCGAACAGAAAGTCATCTAAACAACTTCTCGTCTTACCCATAATCCGGTCTTCGTTGCTGAAACTGAGCTTGCATTTACTCTAGCCACTAAATATATAGTCTGCTTATCCTGGCTTGAACAGAAAGTTATCTTACAACTTCTCGTCTCACCCATAATCCGGTCTTCGCTGCTGAAACTGAACTTTCATTTACTCTAGCCACTGAACAATTACAGTGGATAGTCTGCTTTTCCTGGCTTGAACAGAAAGTTATCTTACAACTTCTCGTCTCACCCATAATCCGGTCATCGTGGCTGAAACTGAGCTTGCATTTACTGTAGCCACTGAACAATTACAGTAGATAGTCTGCTTATCCTGGCTTGAACAGAAAGTTATCTTACAACTTCTCGTCTCACCCATAATCCGGTCTTCGTGGCTGAAACTGAGCTTGCATTTACTGTAGCCACTGAACAATTACAGTAGATAGTCTGCTTTTTCTGACTTGAACAGAAAGTTATCTTACAACTTCTCGTCTCACCCATAATCCGGTCTTCATTGCTGAAACTGAGCTTGCATTTACTGTAGCCACCGAACAATTACAGTAGATAGTCTGCTTTTTCTGACTTGAACAGAAAGTTATCTTACAACTTCTCGTCTCACCCATAATCTGGTCTTCATTGCTGAAACTGAGCTTGGTTTTACTCTAGCCACTGAACAATTACAGTGGATAGTCTGCTTTTTCTGACTTGAACAGAAAGTTATCTTACAACTTCTCGTCTCACCCATAATCCGGTCTTCGTGGCTGAAACTGAGCTTGCATTTACTGTAGCCACTGAACAATTACAGTGGATAGTCTGCTTTTTCTGACTTGAACAGAAAGTTATCTTACAACTTCTCGTCTCACCCATAATCCGGTCTTCATTGCTGAAACTGAGCTTAAATTTACTGTAGCTACTGAACAATTACAGTAGATAGTCTGCTTTTTCTGACTTGAACAGAAAGTTATCTTACAACTTCTCGTCTCACCCATAATCCAGTCTTCATTGCTGAAACTGAGCTTTAATTTACTCTAGCCACTGAACAATTACAGTGGATAGTCTGCTTTTTCTGACTTGAACAGAAAGTTATCTTACAACTTCTCGTCTCACCCATAATCCGGTCTTCATCGCTGAAACTGAGCTTGCATTTACTGTAGCCACTGAACAATTACAGTAGATAGTCTGCTTTTTCTGACTTGAACAGAAAGTTATCTTACAACTTCTCGTCTCACCCATAATCCGGTCTTCATTGCTGAAACTGAGCTTGCATTTACTGTAGCCACTGAACAATTACAGTAGATAGTCTGCTTATCCTGGCTTGAACAGAAAGTTATCTTACAACTTCTCGTCTCACCCATAATCCGGTCTTCATTGCTGAAACTGAGCTTGCATTTACTGTAGCCACTGAACAATTACAGTAGATAGTCTGCTTTTCCTGACTTGAACAGAAATTTATCTTACAACTTCTCGTCTCACCCATAATCCGGTGTTCATTGCTGAAACTGAACTTAAATTTACTCTAGCCACTGAACAATTACAGTGGATAGTCTGCTTTTTCTGACTTGAACAGAAAGTTACCTTACAACTTCTCGTCTCACCCATAATCCGGTCTTCATTGCTGAAACTGAGCTTGCATTTACTGTAGCCACTGAACAATTACAGTAGATAGTCTGCTTTTCCTGACTTGAACAGAAAGTTATCTTACAACTTCTCGTCTCACCCATAATCCGGTCTTCATTGCTGAAACTGAGCTTAAATTTACTCTAGCCACTGAACAATTACAGTAGATAGTCTGCTTTTCCTGACTTGAACAGAAAGTTATCTTACAACTTCTCGTCTCACCCATAATCCGGTCTTCATTGCTGAAACTGAGCTTGCATTTACTCTAGCCACTGAACAGATAGTCTGCTTATCCTGGCTTGAAGAGAAAGTTATCTTACAACTTCTCGTCTCACCCATAATCCGGTCTTCATTGCTGAAACTGAGCTTAAATTTACTCTAGCCACTGAACAATTACAGTGGATTCTGCTTTTCCTGACTTGAACAGAAAGTTATCTTACAACTTCTCGTCTCACCCATAATCGGGTCTTCGTTGCTGCAACTCCGTGCTTTGAAATAATGTTCAAAATTTTTTTTATGGTATATAATGGTAATACCTGGTAATACCACTTTTTTTTTCTGTCAAGTCAATCTTAAGTAATAGGGCACCTTCTTCGATACAACCACTAACTACAGTATTTTTCGCCTCAATATAACTTGCAAGTTTGCAGGATTTCGTATACTCTTCTTGTTGAGATTGATTGATTGGTCTGAAGTTTTCTGGCATCATGACATCCTGCTGTTCAGAAGGAACCACTCCTTTTGTAAAGACAAGGGACATCCGAACATTTATACAAACTTATTTTAGCTTTGTCTTTTTCTTATACACACACTTTTTGAGGTTTGTCTTTTTCTTATACTCATACTTTTTGAGTTTGTCTTTTTCTTATACACACTTTTTGAGCTTTGTACCAACCGTGTGTGTGTACCAACCGTGTGTGTGTGACACACGGTTGGTACAAAGTAACGATATTTCATTTTGTGTATATATTATGCTTGTATCTTCACTCTCCCCTCGCACTAACAAGAACCTGAAATAACATGTCTGTTTTTCTCACCGTTAACTTTTAACCGGTGCGGTGTTGGTTGAACAGGAGATTTCCTGTTGGATTGAACTTGAAATAACGTGTCTGTTTTTCTCACCGTTAAGTGTTAACCGGTGCGGTGTCGGTTGAACAAGAAATTTCCTGTTGCATTGAACCTGAAATAACGTGTCTGTTTTTCTCACCCTTAACTGTTAACCGGTGCGGTGTTGATTGAACAGGAAATTTCCTGTTGCATTGAACCTGAAATAACGTGTCTGTTTTTCTCACCGTTGAGTGTTAACCGGTGCGGTGTCGGTTGAACAGGAAATTTCCTGTTGCATTGAACCTGAAATAACGTGTCTGTTTTTCTCACCCTTAACTGTTAACCGGTGCGGTGTCAGTTGAACAGGAAATTTCCTGTTGCATTGAACCTGAAATAACGTGTCTGTTTTTTTCACCGTTAAGTGTTAACCGGTGCGGTGTCAGTTGAACAGGAAATTTCCTGTTGCATTGAACCTGAAATAACGTGTCTGTTTTTTTCACCGTTAAGTGTTAACCGGTGCGGTGTCAGTTGAACAGGAAATTTCCTGTTGCATTTAACCTGAAATAACGTGTCTGTTTTTTTCACCGTTAAGTGTTAACCGGTGCGGTGTCAGTTGAACAGGAAATTTCCTGTTGCATTGAACCTGAAATAACGTGTCTGTTTTTTTCACCGTTAAGTGTTAACCGGTGCGGTGTCAGTTGAACAGGAAATTTCCTGTTGCATTTAACCTGAAATAACGTGTCTGTTTTTTTCACCGTTAAGTGTTAACCGGTGCGGTGTCAGTTGAACAGGAAATTTCCTGTTGTATTGAGTTTTTGTATTTAAAGGCGAGTGTTCTGTAATAAAGTTACTCAGTTGCTTTCATCCTGCCTTTGAGTCACAACCTTCTCTCGGCTCGTCACAGCTTTGTTTTTTTCTTATATACACTTTTTGAGGTTTGTCTTTTTCTTATATACACACTGATGTAGATTTTTCCTTTTCTTATACTCATACTTTTTGAGTTTGTCTTTTTCTTACACTCATATTTTTTGAGTTTTTGAGTTTGTCTTTTTCTTATACTCATACTTTTTGAGTTTTTGAGTTTCTTTTTCTTACAATCATACTTTTTGAGTTTTTGATTTTGTCTTTTTCTTATACACACACTTTTTGAGCTTTCTCATTTTCTTATACACACTTTTTGAGTTTGTCTTTTTCTCAAACTGTCTTTTTTAGCTTTGTCTTTTTCTTATACTCACTTTTTAAGCTTCGTCTTTTTCTTAAACACTTTTTGAGGTGTGTCTTTATTTCATACACACTTATCAAGCTTTTTTCAATCATATGCCATTGCCAATCAATGTATATACATTGCAAAACAACTAAATGCTACACAATACCTTTTCCGTCACCAAGGACGAAGCAA
>NC_090732.1:49221501-49224001 GCF_036898095.1 Palaemon carinicauda | reverse complement strand
TTCGAACATCACTTCGAATACTTGACTGTCGAACCGTTTTCCACCTTCATACATACATAATTAGCCACATTCACTCTAGGAAGAATTGTTTTTCATTTAATTGTGATTTTTCTAAGCAGTTAAAATAAATTAGAATTCTAGAGGGTAAGATTTCTAGTGAATACTATAATGCAAAAACTATAGAATACCTCAAAAGCAAAATTTTCAGTCCTCTAGAAGTCATGAAGAATTGTTTTTCATTTAATTGCGAATTTTCCAAGCAGTTAAAAAAAATAGAATTCTAGAGGGTCAAATTTCTAGAGAATATTATTATTGAAAAGCTATAGAATACCTCAAAAGCAAAAAATGGCAGCCCTCTAGAAGTCATGACGTTCACAGGAAAATAACACATGCAAAACGAAGTGGGTGAATTTTCTAAGCAGTCAAAAAACAAATTAGAATTCTAGAGGGTCAGATTTCTAGAGAATATCATGGAAAAATTATAGAATACCTCAAAAAGCAAAATTAGCACCCCTCTATAAGTCATGACGTTCACTGGAAAAGCACACATGCAAAACGAGCCGGTAAATTTTCTAAGCAGTCAAAAAAAAAAAAAAAAAAAAAAAATGCGAATTCTAGGGGGTCAAATTTCTAGAGAATATTATCTTGGGAAAAATTATAGAATACCTCAAAAGCAAAAATGACAGCCCTCTAGTAGTCATGACGGTCACAAGAAAAGCACATGCAAAACGAAGTGGGTGAATTTTCTAAGTCAGCGGTTCCCAACCTGGGGGAAATTTGAAGCTTCTAGGGGGGGAAATAATTACACAGTAGGTAGTGTAATGTCCACATAGTATGTGCGGCAATTTGTTGTTAGCCATTCAATTGTGATATGATCATATCATTTCTCACTGACATGATATTCAAGGGGAGAATTGGAATATCATGCCCATTTCTGAGGCAGGCGAGTGGGCATGAGGGCTGGGCGGGGCATGAAGGGGGAAATCTGGATGGTTGAATTGGGTGCAGGGGGTAAATGACTGAAAAAAGGTTGGGAACCACTGGTCTAAGTAGTCAAAAAAAAAAAAAAATTGAATTCTAGATGGTCAAATTTCTAGAGAATATTATCATGCAAAAAACTATAGAATACCTCAAAAGCAAAAAATGGCAGCCCTCTAGAGAAGTCATGACGGTCACAGGAAAAGCACAAATACAAAACGAAGTGGGGAATTTTCTAATCAGTCAAAATAAATTAGAATTCTAGAGGGTCAGATTTCTAGAGAATATCATGGAAAAATTATAGAATACCTCAAAAGCAAAATTAGCAGCCCTCTAGAAGTCATGAAGAATTGTTTTTCATTTGTGATTTTTCTAAGCAGTTATAAAAACAAGTTAGAATTTTAGAGGGTCAAATTTCTAGAGAATATTATCATGGGAAAAATTATAGAATACCTTAAAAACAAAATTAGCAGCCCTCTAGAAGTCATGAAAAATTGTTTTATCATTTAATTGTAAATTTTCTAAGCAGTTAAAAAAATAGAATTCCAGAGGGTCAAATTTCTAGAGAATATTATCATGGGAAAAACTATAGAATACCTCAAAAGCAAAAAATGGCAGCCCTCTAGAAGCCATGACGGTCTCAAGAAAAGCACAAATACAAAACGAAGTGGGTGAATTTTCTAAACAGTCAAAAAACAAAAAAAAAGCAAAAATGTTATAATTCTAGATGGTCGAATTTCTAGTGAATTATCATGCAAAAATCTACAGAATACCACAAAAGCAAAAAATGGCATCCCTCTAGAAGTCATGACGGTCACAGGAAAAGCACAAATACAAAACGAAGCTGGGTAAAATACACACCAGTCATTTTTCATCCCCGGCCAGACTTCAAGCAAGAGGAAAGTCGATGCAGAAAACGCGGTATTCAAGGTGACTGGCGACGAAGTGAAATTGACTGCCCCAGAGTACAGCATCGCATTTGGGTTGTTAGTACATCTACAGTAACGACCTCCTAGGTGTTTATCTCCCTATCAGCGGCCAGTCTCCGTGTGCTTGCGCGCGCGCGCGTGTGAAGAACTGTGGTGAGGTAGTTTCCGTGCAACTATTGCGTAAATTGGAGTCCTTATATTTCTTGCGGGTTTTCGTTTCGTTTGTGAATGTTCTCATGCGTTGTTTGTATTTGGTTAAGCAATTGATATATATATATATATATATATGTGTGTGTGTGTGTGTGTGTGTATATATATGTATATGTATGTATATATATGTATGTATGTATGTATATGTATATATATGTATATATATATATATATATGTATTCATATATATGTATATATAGTATGTATATGTATACTTATACACGTGTATGTGTATATATACACGTATATATAGTGTTTATAAACATAATATATATATATATATATACATATACATATATATATACATACATATATATACACGTGTATAAATATATATATATATATATATATACAGTATATATATGTATATATATATATATATA
>NC_090732.1:49218706-49221001 GCF_036898095.1 Palaemon carinicauda | reverse complement strand
ATAATAATAATAATAAACCCAGCAACTGAGGGGGGCAAGCCAGCCTCAACTTGGTGCCGGTCCCAAGCCCGGATAAATGGGGAGGGTTGGCGGCAGGGAAGGCATCCGGCCATGAAAAATTAGCCAAAACCAATATGGCCAGTGAAGATTGTGAGATATTAGGAGGAGAGTGATGGAAATGGAGGTACAGGGAAGGAGGAGAAGAGGGAGACCAAACCGAAGGTGGATGACTGTATCAAGGATGACCTTCGATCAAAGGGATTAACCGGTGATGAGGTATGGGACAGAGGTAGATGGAGAACGCTGGCCAGAAACATCGACCCCACATAAAAGTGGGAAAAGATGCAAATAAAGAATAATAATGATGATGATAATAATAATATTAATAATAATAATGATAATAATAATAATAATGATAATTTTGACCATATGCTGTTCATTTTAATACGACGATTCTTAACAAAGTATTTGTAATGAACTTCACCTGCATATTACCCATGAAATTTCATCCTGTATTGGCTCTGAAGGAATGCAGCTACCTGGATTTTTTTTTTTTTTTACCGATTAGCCTCTGTATAAAGGTCTTCCACTGCCTTAGGGTACAGGTCTCTAGCTTGAGGGTACACCCAGGTACACTATTCTATCTTATTTCTCTCCCTCTGTTTTTTTTCTTTTTTTAAGTTTTTATACTTTACATATGAAAGATTTATTTTAATGTTGTTTACTGTTTTTTACAATATTTATTTAAAATGTTCATTACTTCTCTTATTTCCTTTCCTCACTGGACTATTTTTCCCTGTTGTAGCCCCTGGGCTTTTAGCATCCTGCTTTTCCAACTAGGGTTGTAGCTTAGATAATAATAATAATAATAATAATAATAATAATAATAATATAATAATAATAATAAAATAATAATAATAACAATAACAGTAACAATAACAATAATAATAATAATAATAATAATAATAATAATAATAACAAATATAATAATAGTAATAATAATAATAATAATAATCATAATAAAATAATAATAATAATAATCATGATATAATAATAATAACTTTTTGTATAGAAAAACCAATTTCCTTCAAGACCAATCCAGTACACACCAGGATTCCTAAATTTCTCCATAACCTCCTTCTTGGTCTGCCAAAACTCATATTTGTTGAATAAACCCGAAAAAAAAACTTTCCCTTTCTATAACCAAATCATAACATTAATAACTTTTAATAGATTTTCAGTGTTATGCTATCTGTTATAACTGTTGTATGTATGGTGTTCGTATACATACACGGTATTCATATATATACATGGTATTCGTATACATACACGGTGTTCGTACACATACACAGTATTCGTATCCATACACGGTGTTTGTATACATAAACAGTATTCGTATACTTACACGGTGTTCGTACACATACACGGTATTCGTATCCATACACGGTGTTTGTATACATAAACAGTATTCGTATACTTACACGGTGTTCGTACACATACACGGTATTCGTATCCATACACGGTGTCGTATACACACACAGTCTTCGCATACACACATGGTATTTGTATACATACACGGTATTCGTATACATACACGGTGTTTGTATACACACACGGTCTTCACATACACACACGGTATTGTATACATACACGGTATTCGTATACATACACGGTGTTTGTATACACACACGATCTTCACATACACACACGGTATTCGTGTACATACACGGTGTTCGTATACATACACGGTATTCGCATACATACACGGTATTTGTATACATACACAGTGTTCATTACACATACACGGTATTCGTATCCATACACGGTATTTGTATACATACACAGTGTTCATACACATACACGGTATTCGTATCCATACACGGTGTTCGTACACATACACGGTATTCGTATCCATACACGGTATATACATACACGGTGTTCGTATAAATACACAGTGTATACATATAACTGCAGTAATCCCTTTTTTTATATCTTATTCCCATCACGGATATTACAAGACAGTGACAATGCCCTAGAGAATGACCAGATATACGTATGATCAGCGTTCAAGCCCACTCTCCATCTAAGTTAGGACCAGGGAGGGCCAGGTAATGGCTGCTGATGACTTAGCAGGTAGAACTATAAGCTCCTACGAACCCACCATCTTTAGCTCACAAGGATGGTAAGGTTGTAGACACTGCAAAAGACTATCGAGCTAGAGCGAAGCTCGAACACCAGTGCAGTGAATTGCCAGATAGGGACGTTTCCAATAGGCCTTACAAGGGTTAGGGTATT
>NC_090732.1:49206206-49213706 GCF_036898095.1 Palaemon carinicauda | reverse complement strand
ATACTATTTTTGGTGAAAGGGTTTGTGTATCGCCTTGATCAGCAAAGCTGTACTAGTCAGGACCACCCTACTAGCTTGGTTTGCTGTGAGGGATAAGACTAAAGTCTCCTACCATCACCAATACACAGTGCCCAGAGTGGTGATGAAATTGGCCAAATCCCAGAGACGAATTAGGACCTGTCTGAGGCTTTTTTCCTGTAGTGGATTAGGAACGGATACATTGTTGTTTGTTTTGGTATATATATAATATATATTGCATCAGAGCTGCTCTCGTTGTCCAGTACCTAGTCTGGTGATAAGGTGCTTCATTAGGTGGGGTGGTAGAACACTCTGAGCTACCTCGACTAACTGCTTATCGTCTTGGGTCGACAACTGACTCATGTTGTGACACACATTACTCACTGGAGACTGTCTTGACATATGGCGATTTGGCTGTGCAGTCTGAAGTACTCTGTTAGAGAAGGTTCTAGAAGGCTGTTCTGCGGACTGCGAATAAGACGGTGAAGTGATATGCATCTCTGATGCGGTGTTCACATGTCCAGCAAATGCATACTGATGAGCTATTGCTTGACCGCATATTTCAGTAGAGTTATTCACAGGTAAATGTATTGGCATAGTTTTCAGAGCAAGAGTTGGAACTGCTCTGCTATGGAAAACTGGCATGTTTCCAGAAGTGACATTACCCTCGTGTATGAATCCTGCGCTGCTTCCAACTGGTAAAGAAGGTTGCGAGGACATAGGCATTAAAAAACTTGCACCATGGATGTTTGTCGGATGCACTGTGTTGAAACCAGACTGTCTGCTACAATAAACTGGAGAATCTATTTCTATTTCATCTGAATATGAAATTCGATTCTGATGCACACCCATACCTGTGTTATTTGAAAAGGAACTACTTCTTGTTCTCGAAATAGGAATAATAATTGCTGGCGATGGTTGGCGAGAGGAAAATGGTTGGTAACTACTTTCATTTGTCATCCTGAGATCATCTTGTGTTTCAAAATTATCTAAAAATTGGGGTAGCACCATTCTGTTTGATCTAACTCCTTTTGGTTTTTGGCGGCCTGTTAAGCTCGAGGAGACATATTCTCTGTCTTCCGGGCACGTTTTGTCCGCCCAGCCATAAGCCCCCAGAATTTGGACTTCTTCTTCAGGTGGCTCAGGTGGCTGAAATTTGTTACTGGTTTTCAGTTCATGTGAGTAACTAGGGTTGAGTTTTTGATAATTATGATCTTGGGTCACTATGAAAGAGGGATCAGCTGGTAACTCTGAAACCATCATTACATCTTCATCAGACTCTATTGTGTTGATTGAAGCAGCTCTTATTTTTTGCCGATCTACACACTTCTTATCTCTAGGAACTATATCTGAACTGTTGTAACATTTTTTTACTTTAATCCTTTCAAAGAAAGCTTTTTTAGGTGCCATTTTTGGATCCTCTCCTAAATCAAGAAGTGAGCTAGCAAAGGAAGTTTTCTCATCTGCTCTTAATGGCTTGACATCCTCTTCTTTACTTCTGTCTCTCTGGAATGATTCCTTCAGCACTTTTACCTCGGATAAGCAATCAGAAAGTTCACTCATAAACAAAGATACTGAAAAATTTGCATTTTGGTGTCGGAGGTAATTTACCATCAACCGGGTGTAAGATTCCTTGTACTCTGTGACTTTTGATGCATCTATAAGAAAAGGAATGTCTGTATCAAAGACAGATATCATAAGACTGAGTAGCGTCACTATTTCATCATCGAAAAATCTGCAAAACTTTCTCATGAAAGTTTTCATCATGAAAAATGTATCATCATCCCCAATGAAGTTCTCTGTAGCAGCCAAGGTTATTGTTGGGAATGTACATTCAGGGGAAAGGAGCATCCGTGGCCAGCATTCAAGATCTTCTTGAAACTGATGAGCACCATATATGAAAATGGATTTAGCTACAGCATCTTTCAGCAAGACGCTCTTGTCACTTCTGTCTAATTCTTGGAATTCTGGCACAAAATTGAAATATTTTCCCAAGCCTTTGCAAAATACAAAAAATAAATGTTCCGTCATGTCTGTGCCTCCTTCATAGTAATGCTTTGGGAATTCTGGAAAAGTTAGAGCCTTTCGCAATATTTTCCGAAGACCTTTTATTTTTTCCTGGTTCTTTTGGGTAAGTGTTTCAGTGAAATTCCACTTATCATCATTTCCATCAGCAGGACAATATGTTTCTGTTGTATTTTCTGTATCTATGGCTCTAATGTCATCACAGTCCATGTTACTCTCCTGTTGTTCTTTGTTTTCATTTTCTTGATTATTGGATTTCTGTTGCTGGTCCATAAGTCTGCGATTCATCAGCAGCAGTTGCTTCCTTTTCTCTAGTTTGCGTAGTAGAAGGGCCTTCCTCTCCTCTGCATTCATCACAAGAGAGGGATCCATACCATTTTTCTTGCACATTTCAAACCTGCCGGGAAGCGTATCATGAGTAAAGCGAGAAAAAATTTTATCAAGCATATCATCATGTTCTGTTGTTTGTTCTATTAACAATAATGTCATCTCTTATGATTATAACTTCAAGATAGATTTCTGAGTAGAATAGTTTCAAGCTTTTGCTAGAGTGATGCAAGTCAGCTATTTGAATTCTAGACTCATAGAAACAGCAAAAACTTAACATAAAATTCTAGTTTTTCTTCATTTCCTAAGAATATTTTAGGAATTCTTGATTAAAGATCCTCATCTCACCTGCACGCCTGACAAGCTTTTCTGTTCTGATGAATGTCGCATCCTCCACCCTTGACGCAGAGGAAGGTTTCCCACGACTCGCCTTGGATGCTTCTGCGGAAGAAGGACTTGCAGGAGTCACAACACAGACCCCCAAAGTGATAACATTTCGCCACATCGCCACAGATTCCACATACCTGATGGAATAAATTATAGCGATGGTTGAGGCTTGCCTGAGAGTAGTGCGGGTCAGTATTTAATCCTAGGTCGCTTAATATATGAAGAGATAGAGCATTATCACTCAAAAGGAGTTGCCACAGCCATTAGGAATGTGATGTATGGGGGTAGGGTTGTATGGGAAGGATCTTAATTTTCTAGAAGTGTTGTAAACGTTGTATAGGCTGTGTAGCGAGTGGTTGGGGGTGTTGTCACCAGTGATGTAGCCTTCTAGAACGTTATAGGGGCTGTGCAGTAAGTGCATCCAAGGCTGGAGGAAAACAAGGTTTCTACTGCTGAGTACGGGCAGTGTGCCAAGCAGACTCTGCGTGCTGAGCAGGCTCAGCGGGCTGAACAAGTTCAGGACTGTTATTAAATTTATAACCAAGGTCTACATATGATATAAACACCTTGATTATAACTATGAAATGATTCATGACGGCTTGAGCCTGAATGCTCATATCCATAGCCCCCACCAGTATTAATTGGACAGCGAAACGCTAAAGAGATTTAGTGAAGTACTTGGTAAAAACAATGTGCTTAAATTCATGTACAGGTCTGTCTCAAAAAAAGTGATATTTTCAAGAAGTTTTGCCGTAAATCAGACACTCTTTCAAAGGGATTCTCCAAGTATCTACCACCGTTTTTAGTCGGAATATAAAGTATTGGTGCTTTTTTTTTCTAATAAAAAGGGTATATGGTTCACACCAAAAATAATTCGGTTTATGAAATTTGAACTATGAGTAATGATAAACAATTTGAGATCATCATGTATGTAATGTTACTTGAGATATTCTAGACATGACTACAGATAACTGCCAAAGCCCTTGAAAACTGTCACTTCATGGAAAAGTTTTGGTTTCATTCTAAACTTACTTTTCCATATCAAGGCAGTAAAGTCTATTGGTGTTAAGCATATGCTAAATCACAGGAAGAGCCTAAACCCAACTGAAGCTTTTAGGTTTGAAATCTATCAGGGTTTACCTCTTACTTTCTGGGACGAACCCGGTTTGATAGAAAAACCTGCTGTACCTAATCGTTCATCTTAAACCATATAGCTACTCCATACTGTACTTAAATTCTTTTCTATGAAAATTTCTAAGTTTTTAGGAATCTATGAATTAAGTACAATATTATAGGGATGCCATCTCATCAATCAAAGAGTCCGAGAAAATATTTACCTATGGCTAATGGGAATCATCCTTTGGCTTTCACTAAAACTAAATATTAGTGACACTGAAAGTTTCAACAAGTTTGCCTCCATCATGTGGTTCAATACTGCACAGTATTCTGGTAGCTTTGACAAGATTGCCTCCATCATGAGGCTCAATACAGCACAGTATTTTGGAAGCTTCAACAAGATTGCCTCCATCATGAGGCTCAATACTGCACAGTATTCTGGAAGCTTTAACAAGATTGCCTCCATCATGAGGCTCAATACTGCACAGTATTCTGGAAGTTTTAACAAGGCTGCCTCCATCATGAGGCTCAATACTGCACAGTAATCTGGAAGTTTTAACAAGACTGCCTCTATCATGAGGCTCAATACTGCACAGTAATCTGGAAGTTTTAACAAGTTTGCCTCCATCATGAGGCTCCATACTGCACAGTAATCTGGAACTTTCAACAAGGCCTCCATCATGAGGCTCAATACTGCACAGCATTCTGGAAGTTTTAACAAGACTGCCTCCATCATGAGGCTCAATACTGTACAGTATTCTGGGAGCTTTAACAAGCTTGCCTCCATCATGAGGCTCAATACTGCACAGTATTCTGGAAGCTTCAACAAGATTGCCTCCATCATGAGGCTCAATACTGCACAGTATTTTGGAGGAAGTTTTAACAAGGCTGCCTCCATCATGAGGCTCAATACTGCACAGCATTCTGGAAGTTTTAACAAGACTGCCTCCATCATGAGGCTCAATACTGCACAGTAATCTGGAAGTTTTAACAAGTTTGCCTCCATCATGAGGCTCCATACTGCACAGTAATCTGGAACTTTCAACAAGGCCTCCATCATGAGGCTCAATACTGCACAGCATTCTGGAAGTTTTAACAAGACTGCCTCCATCATGAGGCTCAATACTGCACAGTATTCTGGAAGTTTCAACAAGATTGCTTCCATCATGAGGCTCAATACTGCACAGTATTCTGGAAGCTTCAACAAGATTGCCTCTATCATGAGTCTCAGTACTGCACAGTATTCTGGGAGCTTTAACAAGATTGCTTCCATCATGAGGCTCAATACTGCAGTATTATGGAAGTTTCATTTCAGCTGTGACCAAGTTGTGGAATGAACTACCTAATCAGGTAGTTAATTCGGTGGAACTACTAAAGTTCAAACTTGCAGCAAAAGTTTTTATGTTGAACAGGCTGACATGAGTCTTTTTATGGTCTAATTATGAGAGATCTGTTTTAATGTTGTTACTGGTCTTAAAATATGTTATTTTAATTGTTCATTACTTCCCTTGTAGTTTATTTATTTCCTTATTTCCTTTTCTCACCGAGTTATTTTTCCCTGTTGGAGACCTTGGGATTATAGCATCTTGCTTCTCCAACTAAGGTTGTATTTAAGCTAATAATAATAATAATAATAATAATAATAATAATAATCAAGAGTTCAAAATATCCCCTGAACATTGATACTAATAACTGCAAATATCAGTGAAATTAATTACCCTATGGTCAGTTTTCTTCTCCTTTCTGTGTTCTTCCGGTAAAGGGTCCTCCATAGAAGTCCCTTCTGTCAGTGTAACGTCTTCACTGATCTTAGTCTCTCCACAACTCATTTTTGTAAAAAATATATCTGGAAAAAAAAAAGAATATTGATATTTATCTTAAAGTACTTGGATTTTCGTGTAATTTAGTTTTATAACGTGTATGATTGAGCTCCACAAACTTTCAACTGGGCCTCAAGTTTCCAACTCCTCTAGAGCCTTGTGAAGCCCAGTTGGAAGCTTAATTGATTGATTGATTGATTCTGTCAGGATACTAGAAAACCTCAAATTAAGCAATCAATCAATCAATCAATCAAGCTATCAACTAGGCTACACAAGGCACTGGAACTGTTGGAAAACTCAGACTTACATGGTTGAGGACTATGAAGCATGAAGTATATGATGAATGGAGAAATATAGAATTAAAATCTCAAGATAAAAACGACTGGCTAAATCTAACCGATGCCTTTTGCGTCATCAATAGGCTTGGGAGATGATGATGATGATGATTGTTATTATATTTATACCAAGTGGACTTGAGTCATTAAGGTTTTGATTATATGCATCACTACCATGTTAAGAGATCACTGAAAATATGCTGTAAGCTAAAAACTTGAATTTTAACATGAAGATTTATCTACATTTCAAAATAAAAATCCTTGAATAATACTTTTACTGCTACTGTTGCCATCTGTTTAATCTATATGTATACATCATGTTTAAGAGTTTAAAGGCCGCTCATGAATGGCAGAGGCAAGGAACAGTGAAATTGCCCTATCTAGCAAGACAATGCCCTAAAGACTGACCATATATACATATGATCAGCACCCAAACCCCCTTAAATACCAAGGAGGGCCAGGCAATGGCTGCTGATGACTAAGCAGATAGACCCATAGGCTCCCCCAAACGCCCCCACCCTTAGCTAACAAGGATAGTGAGATTGCAACGACCAAAGGAACTAACGAGTTTGAGCGGGACTCGACATATGATCAGTGCCCAAGCCCCCTATCCACCCAAGTTAGGACCAAGGAGGGCCACGCAATGGCTGCTGGTGACTCAACGGAGAGACCTATAGGCTCCTCCAAACGCCCCATCCTTAGCTCACAAGGATGGTGAGGTTGCAGCGACCAAAGGAATTAACGAGTGTGAGCGGGACTCGAACCCCCGTCTGGCGTTCACTAGTCAGGTACATTACCACATAGGCCACCACAACCAGTACTAGAACTATTCCCAAATAGGCTCTTGCATTTGAATATTGAAAGTCCTTTTTATTTATTATGGGTAGTAGATTGGCCAAGGCACCAGCCACCCGTTAAGATACTACAACTAGAGATTTACTGGGTCATTTGACTGGCCAGATCTCTCGTTACGGCTCATTTATCCTTTGCCTACACATACACCCGGTAGTCTGACCTATTCTTTACACTTTCTCCTCTTTTCTCATACACCTGACAACACTGAGATTACCAAACAATTCTTCATCGCTTAATAAGTTAACTATTGCACTGCAATTGTTCAGTGGCTACTTTCCACTTGGTAAGGATAGACGAAACTCTTTAGCTATGGTAAGCAGCTCTCCTAGGAGAAGGACACTCCAAAATCAAACCTTTGTTCTCTACTATTGTAGTGCCATAGCCTCTGTACCATGGTCTTCCACTGTTGGGTTAGAGTTCACTTGCTTGAGGATACACTTGTAGTAGTTAATTCATTGAGCAGTTAACTACTGCACTGCAATTGTTCAGTGGCTACTTTCCACTTGGTAAGGATAGACGAAACTCTTTAGCTATGGTAAGCAGCTCTCCTAGGAGAAGGACACTCCAAAATCAAACCATTGTTCTCCAGCCTTGGGTAGTGCCGTAGCCTCTGTACC
>NC_090732.1:49197015-49198206 GCF_036898095.1 Palaemon carinicauda | reverse complement strand
TGTTAATGTTGTAATACTGTTTATGTATACAACACAGTGTATGGATACGAATACTGTGTATGTGTACGAACACCGTGTATGTATACGAATACCATGTATATATATGAATACCGTGTATGTATACGAACACCATACATACAACAGTTATAACAGATAGCATAACACTGAAAATCTATTAAAAGTTATTAATGTTATGATTTGGTTATAGAAAGGGAAAGTTTTTTTCGGGTTTATTCAACAAATATGAGTTTTTGGCAGACCAAGAAGGAGGTTATGGAGAAATTTAGGAATCCTGGTGTGTACTGGATTGGTCTTGAAGGAAATTGGTTTTTCTATACAAAAAGTTATTATTATTATTATCATGATTATTATTATTATTATTTTATTATGATTATTATTATTATTATTATTACTATTATTATATTTGTTATTATTATTATTATTATTATTATTATTATTATTATTGTTATTGTTACTGTTATTGTTATTATTATTATTTTATTATTATTATTATATTATTATTATTATTATTATTATTATTATTATTATTATCTAAGCTACAACCCTAGTTGGAAAAGCAGGATGCTAAAAGCCCAGGGGCTACAACAGGGAAAAATAGTCCAGTGAGGAAAGGAAATAAGAGAAGTAATGAACATTTTAAATAAATATTGTAAAAACAGTAACAACATTAAAATAAATCTTTCATATGTAAAGTATAAAAACTTAAAAAAAAGAAAAAAAAACAGAGGGAGAGAAATAAGATAGAATAGTGTACCTGGGTGTACCCTCAAGCTAGAGACCTGTACCCTAAGGCAGTGGAAGACCTTTATACAGAGGCTAATCGGTAAAAAAAAAAAAAAAATCCAGGTAGCTGCATTCCTTCAGAGCCAATACAGGATGAAATTTCATGGGTAATATGCAGGTGAAGTTCATTACAAATACTTTGTTAAGAATCGTCGTATTAAAATGAACAGCATATGGTCAAAATTATCATTATTATTATTATTATCATTATTATTATTATTATTATTATTATCATCATCATTATTATTCTTTATTTGCATCTTTTCCCCACTTTTATGTGGGGTCGATGTTTCTGGCCAGCGTTCTCCATCTACCTCTGTCCCATACCTCATCACCGGTTAATCCCTTTGATCGAAGGTCATCCTTGATACAGTCCATCCACCTTCG
>NC_090732.1:49177015-49182015 GCF_036898095.1 Palaemon carinicauda | reverse complement strand
TAACTTTTCTCCTGAGAAAAATATATAAAAAAATATCACAATTTGCTAAGTGTCAATTTTTCACACTTGCCTATCAGAGAATTATCTAAATTCCAGACAGAAATCTCATGAAGAAAGCTTTATATAAAAAAAAGTCACAATTTGCTAAAAGTATCAACTTTCCACAGATGTGCCATGGACCTGTGGAGAAACCAACCAGAAAATAATCGGTGGTCAGGAAGTCTCTCCCCAGAACAGATACCCATGGCACGTCGGTCTAAAAGACTACCTCATGGATGAATACTTCTGCGGAGGAACCCTTATCAACGATCGCTACGTCCTCACGGCTGGTCACTGCGCCTACGACCCCATGAAACAAGGAATCTTCAAGCCCAAGGACTTGAAGGTAGCTGTGGCTGACCACAATCAGCTCAGCGTTGAAGACGATATTCCGCGCGTCACTAAACTGCTGGAGGTTAAGAAAATTATAGTCCATAAGAACTATGATATTAACGGGTTAGATGAAGACATAGCCCTCGTCAGGCTGTCGAAGCCGTTAGATCTGACTGTTAACCACGCCGTCAAGCCCGTCTGCCTTCCTGTAAACAGACTAGAATCCTACGAAGGAAAGGATGCCGTCATCATAGGATGGGGTTACCTCGACGAAGACGTCCCTCTATCCTCTGATGTCCTTATGGAAGCCAAGGTTGTAATCGCCAGCGAGGAATGTCAGGATAAACTCTCCGATAAAATCACGGGGAATATGATTTGCGCTGGAACTCCTGACGGGAGCCAAGACGCCTGCAGCGGTGACTCTGGAGGATCTCTCGTTGTGAGGGAAGGGGGCAAGGTCACTCTAGTGGGCATTACTTCCTTTGGGTATGGGTGTGGAAGACCGGACACTCCAGGAGTGTATACGAGAGTGACCGAGTACCTCGACTGGATTTTGATAAACACAAAGGATGCTGTTTATTGTTCTTGATATACAACAAAGAGGAAGAGGAGAAGGAGGAAGAGAGGGAGAGGGAAGGAAGAGAGAGAGAGAGAGAGAGAGAGAGAGAGAGAGAGAGAGAGAGAGAGAGAGAGAGAGAGAGAGATGGAGAACGCTGGCCAGAAACATCGACCCCACATAAAAGTGGGAAGAGATGCAGACAAAGAAGAAGAAATGCTGAAAAATTAGACAGATATCCTCTACCCTATCTGAGGATAAACTTTACTGTGGTACTGAATATCCTTAACAGTTCCTAGACCTTTAAAGATAATTTACAAAAAGCATTTCATAAGTTCCGCTTTAGGGTGTACGAATATTCCCACAGCAAACACAGCAATAGTAGATCAGTCCAATTTAGTCTGTTTTCATATTGACATCCTTCTAAATACGATGTTTCCTCTCCTCACTGGGCTATTTTCCCCTGTTGGGGCCCTTGGGATTGTAGCATTCTGCCTTTTCCAACTAGAATTGTAGCTTTGCTAATAATAATAATAATAATAATAATGATAATAATAATAATAATAATAATAATCTCTATCTTGGTCTTCCTTTCTTACTTCTACCCCGAACTTCCATCAACATAATGTTCATCTCTTCATAATAATTTTAAAGGTTTAAAGGCCGTTCATGAATTGCAGAGGCAAGGGACAGTGACATTGCCCTATCAAGCAGAACAATCTTTAGATTGAACATACGTTCATATGATCAGAGCCCAAGCCCCCTCTCCACCCAAGCTAGGAACAAGGAGGGCCAGGCAATGGGTGCTGATGACTCAGCAGATATGCCTATAGGCTCCCCCAAACCCCTCCCATCCTTAGCTCACAAGAATGATAAAGTTGCAGCGACCAAAGTAACTAACATGTATGAGCGGGACTCGAACCCCAGTCTGGCGTTCCCCAGTCAGGGACGTTACCACATCGGCCACCACAACCCCTTACCATTTAAGCCTTCCCTCCTGTATTTTCTTTAATACCTTTGTTGATCCTCTTATATATTCATTTCGAATCCTACCCTCCTTTATTACACCAGAAATTCATCTCAACTTTCTCATTTCTTTTACATCCATCTTCTTCTGTCTTCCTCATACTTGCTCTCTCTTCTTCTCTTCATTGTCAGTGGAACCTTCTTGTTACAGAGAACTAAATATGTGGACTTCTAGTTGTTATTTATCTATAAGAACTATAACGAGAACATTCGTCTTCATTAACCTTGATGATATTTCAAATGAAGAACTAAAAATTTCTCAAACTTTTTTCAAACTAAAATTAAGTAACACATATTTATATAACTGTTCTATTTTTACAGTACTCCTGTATGTATACATACTCTTTTAAGGTATTTTTTTGGCAAAAATTCATATTGAAAAACCAGGCTGATATCTCAAATAAAAACCAGTAGAAATTTGTCAAAAATTTGTTTTCCAACTAAAATTAAGTAACACATGTATATACAATTTCTCTTTTCTAGTACTCCTCTATGCATACGTAATCTATAAAGTATTTTTTTGGCAAAAATTCATCTTCAAGAACCATGTTGATAACGAATAAAAAAAAAACACTAAAAATCTCAAAAAAAAACTTTTTTACCAACTAAAATTAAGTACCACAGACTTATATAAATTTATTTTCCAATACTCCTGTATGCATACATAATCTTTAAGGTATTTTTTTTTATCAAAATTCATCTTCAATACCCATGTTGATATATCAAATAAAAAAAAAACATTAAAAACCTCTCAAAAATATTTTCCAACTAATTAAGTAACAGATTTATATAAAAACCCCCTTTCTCTGTACTCCTGTAATCTATAATTATACATAACCTTTACGTATTCGTTTTGTCACCTGTGAATGAGCTTGGTTATACATTAGTATTGATTACAGTAATCTCTATCTGATAAACACACTTATTGGTGTGTCATTATTTATAATTACCATTTTTACATCCATTTGCACACGAAACTCACATCTCGTGAATAAGTCCAATTATCGAGACACTATTCATCCAAAGAGTTGTTTTTTATCATGATGTTAGAAGCCACAACTTTATTCTTGTATTATAGCAGTCATGCACATAATATGATATATATATATATATATATATATATATATATATATATATATATATATATATGTATATATATATATATATGTATTTATATATATTTATATATATATATATATATATTTATATATATATATATATATATATATATATATATATATATGTATTTATATATGTATGTATGTATGTATGTATATATATATATGTATATATACGTATATATATATATACGTATATATATATATATATATATATATATATATATATATATATATATATATATATATATATATATATAACATGTTTATAGGAAGACCAAAACACGCTAGCGAAAGGGCATGTCTGAGGCATTTGTCCTGCAGTGGACTAGTAACGGCTGATGATGATGTATAATATGTATGTAAATGTGCATGTGCATTTGCGTGTGTGTGTGTGTGTGTATGTGTGTTGTCAAATGGTAATAACTCAGGCTTCAGTACCCAGAATGGGCGAGTACTAACGGTTTTTTTTTTTTTTTTTTTTACTCCTATCATTGTATATGTAGCTTGGACTATTTTATTCACCCATTTCTTCTACAGCTCTATCATTCTCTTTATTTAAATTAAGATTTTACTTATTCAAGTTGAAATCCTTTTTTTATATCAAACTATCTCTTTAAATATTCCTGCTATAGGTTGAATGGCCTTCCCGGTTCCAGCACCGTGCCATATGGCCCAGATGTATAGATCTATTTTAGTAAGCTTATTCATAGGAGATAAATTAAGATAATACTTACCAGCTATTGGTCTAAGTGGGTAAACACTTGCGCCCTCTGTCTGACTCATTTTGAACATCATTTCACAGCTGTTGTAACATAAACAGCTGGATGAGCATCTACCTGTGCACAGACAAATGCGTCAGGTCTAAAGGCTACTCATGAATGGCAGAGACAAGGGACAGTGATATTGCCCTATCAAGCAGGACAGTGCCCTAGAGACTGATCATATTACATATGATCAGCGCCCAAGGCCCCCCCCCCCGAGCTAGGACCAAGGAGGGCCAGGCATTGGCTGCTGATAACTCAGCAGATAGACCTATAGGCTCTCCCAAACCCCTGCCCCCTATCCTTACCTCACAAGGATGATGTGGTTGCAGCGACTAAAGAAACTAACGAGTTTGAGCGGGACTCGAACCCCAGTCTGGCGATTACCAGTCAGGGACGTTACTACATCGGCTTCCAAATACTAGGTGGTTCTATGGTCAATTTTTGTTAGCGAGGCATATGTGCACCGACTCGCAGAGGTGCCCTTTTTAGCTCGGAAAATTTCCTAATAGCTGATTGGTCGGAAGTATTTTTGCCCGAATACCATCATTGTTTTCAAATGATTACCAAGTAATGTGAATCAAAACTTATTTACTAGTCTAAATTTCTCCTTTAGATATAGGTTTTGTCAATAAATAATGTTAAATAAATATAAAGTATCGTGATGGTAAATCTCAGTTGCCAGGTATTGCCAGATACCACTTACCTGGAAATGGCAATTTTCCGACTGATTGGGCTAGCTTTTGCAATATACGATCTCTAAGTCAAACGTAAACTGGGTGGGTGTTCAGGAATAACTTCATGATGCGATTTGCATATCAGGTAATAGATTAGACAGGGCACTTGCCACTCCTTGAATACTATTATGGGCTTCCACTGTCTTGGATTAGAGTTCTCTTGCTTGAGGGTACACTCGGGCACACTCTTCTATCTTATTTCTCTTCCTCTTGTTTTGTTTAAGTTTTTGTAGTTTATATAGGAAATGTTTATTTTAATATATATATATATATATATATATATATATATATACATACATATATATACATATACATACACACACACACACACACTAGCGTACGCGACCTGCCAATTGTAAAAAAAATTAAATATCCCAAACAACATCAAGTTTAATCACTTTTTTTTTTCAGTCAGGTCGGATTCGAA
>NC_090732.1:49107015-49172015 GCF_036898095.1 Palaemon carinicauda | reverse complement strand
TATAGTACAAGTATGAATAAGCCAGTGACAGCTTGTTGTCGTTTCTTCAGCGCCACCCTTTTTACGGGATAAAATTCAATATTGAAGGGAGGAAAAGCATGCGGATAAAATAAAGAAATTGAGTGAAGTAGTCATTAAAGGTGTAGATACAAATATAGTTTAATGGCAATGCAAAACAGCTTTATGACGAACTCCTTTTAGTTGTTGCTTGCAATCAAGTTATTATTATTATTATTATTATTAGTATTATTATTATTATTGTAGTTATTATTATTATTATTGTAGCTATTATTATTATTATTATTATTATTGTAGCTATTATTATTATTATTATTATTATTATTATTATTATTATTGTAGCTATTATTATTATTATTATTATTATTATTATTATTGTTGTTGTTGTTGTTGTTGTTGTTACTATTATTATTATTATTATTATTATTATTATTATTATTGTTATTATTACTAGCCAAGCTACAACCCTAGTTGAAAGACCAGGATGCTGTAATCCCAAGGGCTCCAACAAGGAAAAAATAGCCCACTGAGGAAAGGCAATAACTAAATAAATAAACCACATGAGAAATAATGAACATAATCTTTTCTTTGCTTTTGAACTCAAAAGGCGCGGGCAGAAAATGTGGACAGACCAAAACCTGCGCAAACAGAAACGGGACATGCGTCCCAAAAAAGAGTAACACCTGTCAGACTGAAACAAATGACGAGCTCTGTTTGGGACGCAGGTGTACCTGCTGCTTGGGTGGAACAGGTGTGTGAATTTATTGTTATTGTTGGATATTTGTTATTGTTATTGTTCTTGCTGTTATCGGAATTTGTATATATATGAGTGAGGGGCAAACTGAAATACCTTTTTTTTTTTTTTTAGATTAAATGTTGTTACCATTATTATCTTATATGTATATTCTATTGATGTATTATTATTATTATTATAAGTAGTAGTAGTAGTAGTAGTAGTAGTAGTAGTAGAGATGAACATACCTGAGAATTATTATTATTATTATTATTATTATTATTATTATTATTATTATTGATATAAACACTCATCATCATCATCATCATCATCATAATTATTATTATTATTATTATTATTATTATAGATATGAAGATTCATAAGAATTACTATTATTATTATTATTATCATTATAATTATTATTATTATTAAATAGCATGACTTGAAAATTGTTCTAAAATCCAAACTACACAAATAAATAAAGTTGTTTCGGAAATACAGTATACATTAAACAATAGAATACTGTAGTATTTCATAAAAGGATCCATGAATGCCCCCCTGCATTATTATTATTATTATTATTATTATTATTATTATTATTATTATTGATAATTCCATTTCTCGAACTGTCTCGTTGCCTCAGCTGTGTTCATCTTACTGTTTGTTCTTCCTATTTTCCTTGTCTGTATCTAACCTTTTCCTTGTCTGTCCTCAGCCATACAGTGATATATTTCTTCTCTTCAATTGCTTTACATCCTGGTTTCACTACCCTGCCTCTCTCTCTCTCTCTCTCTCTCTCTCTCTCTCTCTCTCTCTCTCTCTCTCTCTCTCTCTCTCTCTCTATAAACCCTTCCATATGATGAATGTTAGAAGAATTCAGGAAAGAGGTGATAGAAATGTTTGGAAGGTGAAAGAGTGCAATGAAAAACAGAACTGAATCTCATTGTTGAATCTCATGTTGAGCCAAGGTCTGAATATCTACGCAATCTCGGGGAGAGGATGAGTGTGAGAGTAGCTTGTGAGAGGCTTTACCATGGGCGCCTTGCTACTACCACGGTTTGCTGTCCACGGTAAACGGGCACCGTGGTC
Organism: Palaemon carinicauda; assembly: GCF_036898095.1. Lineage (NCBI taxonomy): Eukaryota > Metazoa > Arthropoda > Malacostraca > Decapoda > Palaemonidae > Palaemon > Palaemon carinicauda. The sequence goes on along the minus strand of NC_090732.1, from coordinate 49,170,175 downwards.
AGATTTCGACTTCTCTTCGTTATCCCTTTGGTATTCATATTCTGTAACCCCAGGGGCGATACTCCAATTGTAGGTGGGCGGGAGGAACATTTCCTGCGCTATTTTTCCCTGTTGGAGCCCTTGGGCTTATAGCATCTCGCTTTTCCAACAATACTCAATTTTTTTTAATGAGGTGCATTAGCACTGACTCGCAGAGGTGCCCTTTTAGCTCGGAAAAGTTCCCTGCTATCTGATTGGTTAGAATTATCTTGTCCAACCAATCAGCGAGCAGGAAACTTTTCCGAGCTGAAAGGGCACCCCTGCGAGTCGGTCCAAATCTGCCTCGCTAAAAAGAATTGACTATAGGGTTTTAGCTTAAATAATAATAATAATAATAATAATAATAATAATAATAATAATAATAATAATACAATCTACCTAAAGTGCAACATAAGAAATTACAGAACATAAACAGAAGAGCAAGACTGATAAATGGTGCCCCACCCGAGAAAGAATTACTCCTGTACTAATTGAATTAAACTGGCTGCCTGTTAAAGCTAAAACAGATTTTAAGATATGTGCAACAGACCATCAAGTTATCAGAACCGGACGTCCAAGATATTTAAGAGAATTGGTACACATTGTGCAACCAACGAATCGTGTAGGAGGATAGTTATAGATGGCTTCAAATTACCTGAGCCAAGATGTATGTCTACTGTAGGTTCTAGAGCTTTCAAACATGCGGCCCCAAGACTATACAACAAGCTCCCACTAGATATCCGAAAGACTGAAGAAACTGAAGATTTTCTTGTTTTCTAAGCGCTTGGATAATGTGGATTAGATAACTAACATGGAATACGCTGTGTGATAATCTTAGCTATCCAAGAATGTAAACGACAAACAGATTTTGTAGGTCTTGTAGGGCACAGGGTTTTCTTGTGTGGTAGAACCATGTAAACAGCCCTTAAAGTATAGTAAAGTAGATGCCTGCTATCAGGGGTGTTGCAGATGACTATCGTATGGTTGATTATGGGTTTCTTCAATGCCACATCCAGCAGGGTGCCATAAAAACCCATTATCTACAAACCCACTGTGCTATCAGAGTAGTGCTCTTTGCCCAATACTTTCCATATCACCTGAGTGTAAACCTTTACTTGCTGTCTCTTGATAGAAATTCAGCTAAAATCGAAATTGTTGCAAGAAGATTGAAATAAATCAATAGCTGTGTGCTACGTGGGATATGATTTAACTTAGGAGCAGGCAATTTTTTAATCGATTCTTAGTAAGATTAATAAGATGGGAGCTGAAGCTCTAAAATCATTTAACTTTTTTCCACATTTTCCAACAATTCAGGTAAAATAACAGTGCTAAGAAAGCCAATATGAAAATCTAAAAAAACTTTCATAACTTTCCTTCCAGATAAACCAGTCAAGAGATTAAAGAAATGTCGCTGTGGTCAGGCTAACGAAGCAAGAACCATAGAAGAGGTTCCCCCACCAAATAAGTACCCTTGGATAGTTGGAATTGTCAACCAAAATATCTACAACGATAGCGTTTCCTGCAGTGGAGCCATCATTGCAGATCGCTACGTTATAACGGCAGCCCATTGCTTAATGGAGTCATCATCATCTGGAAACATTGCAAATAGCGAAGACATCAAAATAAGGATTTTGTCGCAGCACGATCTAAATTCAACTTACGAAGCATCAGTTAAGAGACTCGTCGTTCACGAGGATTACCGTCACGAGAACAGGTCAAATGATCTAGCTCTCGTCCAGCTAAAAACACCCCTGAAATGGGCGACTGACGGGGCGGTACGGCCCGTAAGACCTCTGAAATCGGCGACTTACGGGGCGGTACGGCCCGTATGTCTTCCAGCGGATGACGACAAAACGCAGGGGAGTAACATCTTAGTTGGGTGGGGTGCCCGGAATGAAAGCACTTTTTCGCTTGATCCTTCTGAGGAAAGTAACGTTACAATCGTCAGCTTCTGTAACGGGAATCATCTGACAGGAACTAAGAACACTGATAATATTATTTGTGGAATACAGGGAGACGGCGACGAAGATCCATGTTATGGTGACTCTGGTAGCCCTCTGGCTGTAAAGAAAGGGCTGACTCATACAATCGTAGGAGTTGTGTCTTTCGACATAGGCTGTGGAATGTTGAAAACGCCAGTTGTTTACACAAGTGTTGGTAATTATCTCCAATGGATCGTCGAAAATACGTCACTAGGTAAATATTGCTCTGTGCCGTAGTGACTCATTGAATAGGCTTTGGCTAAATATACTTAAATGTTGTTACTGTTTGCTTATACAATATATATGTATATATATATATATATATATATATATATATATATTATATATATATATGTGTGTGTATATATATATATATATATATATATATATATATATATATATACATTCATACATACATATACGATAAATTTTGCACATTTAAACGTGGTTCTCATATTTCAAATAACCCACATATATTAATACATTAAAGTCTGGATTCTCTTAACGACCTTTGGATCAGAGCCCCAGGCGAAATCACTCAAAAGACTGTAGTATTTGACCGACCGGATTTCGAACCCTGGTCCAGGATACTTGTATGACATTGACCTTACCACTTAGTGGCCAAGTGGTAAGGTCAATGGCATACAAGTATCCTGGACCGGGATTCGAAACCCGGTCGGTCAGATACTACAGTCTTTGAGTGATTTCGCCTGGGGCTCTGATCCTGAGGTCGTTAAGAGAATCCAGACTTTAATGTATCAATATATATGGCTTATTTTAAACATACATATACATATACATACACACACACACATATATATATATATATATATATATATATATATATATATATATATATATATATATATATATTTATATTTATATATAGTGATTGATTGTTAAGTTATTTGGTTATTTATTTGTTTATGTTAGCTCTACCTTACAAATTTATTCCCTTTTAATTGTTGACTATGGCAGATATTATACACTTCCTTGTTTGTCTGTAAATCATAAAGTCATTTACAGACAAAATTTGACAGACAAGCAAGAAAAAGGATAATGATGTCTCTAGAAATGTTGTTTAATTTCTTGTTTTTATTATTCATTAATTTTGATCTATAGCTTTTTTTAATTTGTTGTCTTTTTGTTTGTATTATGGTCTGAAAAAAAAAACAATAATCGTTGTTACTACTAAATTGGAGAGACTTAGTATCCTTTATGCAAGAAAATATTAATTTTTATAGAATATTTTTTAATTATAACTTTTTTTGTTTTTGTGTTTTTATGTTTGTATTATGGTCTAAAAAATCAATAATTGTTGTAAATACAAAATTGGAGAGACTTAGTATCCTTTATGCAAGAAAATATTGTTTTTTCATTCAATATTTTGGAATTATAATTTTTTTTGTTTTTGTGTTTTCATGTTTGTATTATGGTCTGAAAAAAAAACCAATAATTGTTGTAAATACCAAATTGGAGAGACTTGGTATCCTTTATACAAAAAAATATTTTTTCATTCAATATTTTGGAATTATTACTTTTTTATTTTTGTGTGTTTTTATGTTTGTATTATGGTCTGAAAAAAAGAATAACTGTTTTTTAAATTGGGGAGACTTAGTATCCTTTATGCAAGAAAATTTTTTTCATTCAATATTTTGGAATTATCACTTTTTTTGTTTTTTTATTTTTATGTTTGTATTATGTTCTGATAAAAAGAATAATTGTTGTAAATACTTTGTATCCTATATACAAGAAAAAAATATTATTAATTTTTCATTCAATATTTTTTAATTATCGCTTTGTTTTTGTTTTTTGTTTTTTTTATGTTTGTATTATGGTCTGATAAAAATAATAATTGTTGTAAATGCTAAATCATCCATTATTACTTTATTCATTAATACTGATCTTTCCCAGTATTTCTCCATCTGACTAGAAGCTTTAAATCTTGGTTTTGGTTTCTGAAGATACATGGACAGTATTGAATGCCAAGTATTATCTGTATTACTATGTCTTTCTGATTAGGGAAAAACTCAGTTTTTCGTCCCCTGAAATTTAGGGGAAAAACTCGACTTTCGTTCCCTAAAATTTAAGGGAAAACCCTAGCATTCGTCCCCTGAAATTTAAGGGAAAAACTCATTTCATCTCCTGAAGTTTAAAGGAAAAGTTCAACTTTCATCCACTGAAATTTAAAGGAAAAAGCTCAATTTTCCTCCCCTAAAATTTACAGGAAAAACTCAACTTTCCTCCCCAGAAATTTAAAGGAAAAAAAATCAACTTTCCTCCGCTTAAATTTGAAGGAAAAAAACTCAAATTTCCTCCCCTGAAATTTGAAGAAAAAAATCAACTTTCCTCCCCTGAAATTTTAAGAAAAAACTCAACTTTCCTCCCCTGAAATTTGAAGAAAAAACTCAACTTTCCTCCCCTGAAATTTAAAGGAAAAACTCAACTTTCCTCCCCTGAAATTTGAAGGAAAAGCTCAACCTTTGGTCTTCTGAAATTTAAGGGAAAATCTCAACTTTTGTCTCCTGAAATTTTAAAGGAAAAACCCCCAACATTCGTCCACTAAAATTTAAGGGGAAAAAATTTCCTTCCCTTGAACTTTAAAAGAAAAGTCAATTACTTTGTCCTTGTTTGGTTCAACATGGACAGGTAAGTGCTTTTGTTTGTCCCTTATAGTTTATAGTTGTCTTTGGTAACCAGTTCTCATAATATCATTATTATTTTAAATTGTCTGTCATTTCGTCTTGCACGTTTCATACATCTTCACATTATTCATTTCATTCAGCAGCTTACTGAATTGTTCATTACTTCTCTAGTAGTTTAATTCATTCCTTATTTCCTTTCCTCAATGGGCTATCTTTTCTTGTTGGAGCAATTGGGCTTAGCATTTTGTTTTTCCAAGTAGGGTTGTAGCTTAGCAAGTAATAATAATAATAATAATAATAATAATAACTCTTCCATCATATTCATTCATATTAGAAATTCCCAAAACCTTTTTTTCTTATGTTCTTTAAAAATAAGCATGTTATTTATTTAAACCATCATATTTTTGCAAAACTGCAATGCTTTGCAACATGTCAAAAATCTATGTAGTCTATTTAGATATTTTATTTTTCCTTGTTTCCTCTCCTCACTGGGGCTATTTTTCCTTTTGGAGCCCCTCGGCTTATGGCATCCTACTTTTCCAACTAGGGTTGTAGCTTAGCGAGTAATAATAATAATAATAATAATAATAATAATATCTTGCGAATATATAAATCAATAAGAAATTTTCTAATTCATATGACTAACAGATTTAAAAATTGTCCTTCGGTTTGTTAAGATAAATCTCTTTCCGTAATTATGAGCCTCAGATTTCAAAGTCAAATTCATAATAACCTTCGTAGGACAGCTAAGTTAACATTCTGAGGTTTAATGACATCATTACGTCGATGACGTCATCAGGTTAGTGACATCAATTTAGCCAATGCAATATTGATATCCAATGCCTGCATTTATGAACTGTATTTGAAAACCTTTTAGGTACATAGATGATTTAGTTCTTTGTTATACAAAAGTTCACTAGATACGACTGGAATGATTTGCGAATGATATACATTTTATGAATGAATCTTTAGTCCTTACGTCACAGATACAACGTCCATGGATCCTAAATGAGAGAGTTTTTATTACTAGAAACTGTATTTATTGTTTCTTAAAATATACATTAAATAATTCTAATACTTCAGGAAACCACTAGAAATAGACATTACTGAAATTTAATTTGACAATATGACTAAAATAAGTGTTTGATAAATAAAAAATAAAGTGTTTTAGAAAGAAGTAAAATAGTCAAATTCTGGCTATACTTACGGGGTGTACTTACTAGAAGTAACTTGATAGTAATTATAGATACCAAATCTTGCAATATGCCATGTTCTTTATTCTTTTGCATGTTATATTACAACGATTTTATATTTCATTTTTAATCAAGAAGTTAATAGTAAGACGTGATGGTTCGTAGATGATGTTAAAAATATAAAATAAAAGAGACAAATAGCAACTCATTTCATGCCCTACCCAAATGTAAACATTACCAGCAGCCAATCAACGATGAGGTTTCTGACGTCATGGGTTACGTCATCGTTACTTTTTCGGTAGCAAACAGAACGTCGTTTTCTTTGGTTACATAAACCATTACGAAACATGACATGTTAAGAATGATCTAGTTTCAGTTGTATGGCGTTTTTTGTCAATGCGAAAGGACGTCCTGAGACAGCCTTATCATAGTAGGCCTACTACCTCGTGTCACCAAGGCCTAGCTGTCTGCAATTTGTGAGATTATAGTCCTTTTAGCAATGTCATTCTCATGCCCCAGTGGTTTTTAGGTAGGCCTAACGTTATTCTTCACTTGGAAGGTGAGTTTGGTATTTTATATAAAATTATTACCTGACAACAATAGTCTTATTACTATTGTTATTACTATCTGATCCACAACCCTAGTTGGAAAAGCATGATGCTATAAGCCCAAGGGCTCCAACGATGATTATATTTGCAGTCATTCTGACATTTCATTCTATGGATCCTAATATGTGTTATAAAAATAACTGTGTATGTATCAACGTATCCTATACATATTCATTACCAGATAGGTGCTTTTGTTGTATCGGCCTGCATTATGTAAGTATGTATGGTCTTCCACTGTCTGGGTTAGAGTTCTCTTGCTTGAGGGTACACTCGGGCACACTATTCTATCTAATTTCTCTTCCTCTTGTTATGTTAAAGTTTTTATAGTTTATACAGGAAATATTTATATTTGTTACTGTTCTTAAAATATTTTATTTTTCCGTGTTTCCTTTCCTCACTGGACTATTTTCCCTGTTGGGGCCCCTGGGCTTATAGCATCCAGCTTTTCCAACTAGGGTTGTAGTTTAACAAATAATAATAATAATAATAATAATAATAATAATAATAATAAATCTTGTGTTTTGATTCACAGATGCATTTGTTATAAAAACTATTTTGGAAACTCCAAACAACTGCCTTTAGAATATTCAATGTTCATAGATCATATTTGGAAACATTTTGTTTATATGGGTAATTTAATTATTTGATCTACACAATTCCACTGGATATGATTGGAATCATTTAAAGCCTAAAACATCTTTTACGGCCTATCGTCGATTTTTCAAAAAGATATCTATCATTTTATGAATGAGTCTTACGTCACAAATACTACGACCAAGGATCCTCGAATGAGAGAATTTACATGAAAAGAAACTATTATTTTTATCTTAATATACTTAAAATAATTCTTACAATTAAAAATTTCACTAAACAATATATATGCTAACACGGTATTGTGATTAGAAATATAGATTGAGAGTTTAATAAAGCAAAAGTAAAGTATTTCAAAAGGAAGTAAAGTAATCAAATACTGGCTATACTTTTAGTAGTTCTTACATCATGACGTAACTAAGTGGTATAGTTACCAAATGTTGAAAACCTGTTATTTTTCTATTTTTCTAATTTAAAACGATTTTATAATTTTTTTATTTTTTAAACCTATTTTTTTATGAAATAAAAAGTCAATAATCAGACGTAAGGGATCGCATATGTTTAAAAAATATATGTAAAATGACAAATGAAAACTATATTCACACTCCCATCTAATCGTAGGCATCAACAACAGCCAATCAGCGATGAGGCCAATGACGTCATCATTACGTAACACCAGACAGATTGAATACCGTTTTCTTTCGTCACAAACCATTACAGAAAATGGCCTGTTTGTTAAGAATTAACTAAGTTTCAATTGTGTTGTTATTATTATTATTACTTGCTAAGCTACAATCCTAGTTGGAAAAGCAGAATGCTATAAGGCCAGGGGCTTCAACAGGGAAAATAGCCCAGTGAGGAAAGGAAACGGAAAAAATAATTATTTTAAGAATAATATTAAAATAAACATCTCATAAATAAACTAAACAAACTTTAACAAAACATGAAGAGAAATTAGGTAGAATAGTGTGCCCGAGTGTACCCTTAATCAAGAGAACTCTAAGTTTATCGTCGTTTTAGCAATGTCATTACAATATTTTATTTTTATTTAATAACCAGCTTAATAAATCAAGAATGTTCAGTTGGTAAATTGGTAAAGATTGCCCGGGAACTTCAAGAATGTTCTGTTTTGTGATAATGTTTTCTCCATTGTGAATAAGAGTTTTGTACATGGGTCTAAGCTTAGTACGTAATAACAATAACTTATTAGATTATTACAAAACAATTTTATATGTTACTTCTTATTTTACGTTTATTAGTAGTTATGCCTAGCCTATGTGTTTTTGTTTTTGCATTATCGTTATTCGTGTGGCGTAAATCGTATGCGTCGATTCGATACAATTGTATTGTGTATATTAATTGTATAATGGAAATTCCATACAATTTATTTGGAATTATTCTAACCGATAAACCAAAGCTATTTTATATAATTATGTCATTCAGGGTTTAAAAGACCAATTGTTTGAAATCAAAGTAAAAAATTTATATAATTTCTGTCAATGCTCGAGTCTTTAGATTAGCGAACTATATATATATATATATATATATATATATATATATATATATATATATATATATATATATTATATATATATATATATATATATATATATATATATATATATATATATACACACATATATATATATATATATATATATATATATATATATATATATATATATATATATATATATATATATATATATATATATATACACACACATATATATATATATATATATATATATATATATATATATATATATACACACACACATATATATATATATATATATATATATATATATATATATATATATATATATATTCTCCTGTACTTTCTCTCATTTTAATTATTCCTTCCCATCCCGAGTACCTGCCGTCGGGCTATAAACTGGATTGTATCCATGGGTACTCTTCCTTATCCCATATTCCCCACTTCCCTATCCTTATCCAAGTTCATGCACTAATAAGTGAATATTGCCTGCTGGTTCAATAGACCCCATAGGAAATAACATCCTATGATATTTCTCTTTGATTTGTTTTATTTTGCACAAGTTTCCTGGAGTTAATTCAATTTTAAGTATATTTTAATGTGTTCCCGGAGAAATGTTTTAATGGGGATTTTATAAACATTTTCTTGCTATTTTTCATTCAATTTTTGTGCAAAATTATTCGCAGGCTTCCCTTGAGAGGCCAGGGGGGGTAATATTTATCTATTAAACTATTTACCAAGAAACTTTTTATCGTATATTCGTGATTTTTTTTTCAACTACTCTTTAGTGCAGCATTTCATTTTTAATGAAGGCAGTCTGTATATTTCTGCTATGGTAATTCAATTTTCTCTTCTCTTAAACATTCGAAGAGTTTTATTTTCCAATTTGTTTCTGTAATCAATAATGAGCCACTAATTCCTGTTTGCATAATATGTCTTCATTGACTTTTTAAATTGATACCCAATGTAGAAAATTAATCCGTACCAATATTTGGGCAATTATAGTAAAATAAACATGTAATTAGAAATAATAATTATTGCTAACTATACCACTAATGCCAAATCAAAGATTTTATACATGTAAACAGCCATTCTCATTCTTGCTAATTGATATATGTTAAAATTTTTATTCATGAAATAGTAAAACAATGAAAAAATACTGATGAATATTCTTATTTCAGTGCGAAACTGTTTAAACTACCACGTAACTTCGTAACTACGTCAGGCAATTGTTTGTGACGTCACCAGTGGTTTGGTGTTTCTATACACTGTACTCAAGGCTGTATTATGTATTGTAAGTCATTTGTCAGTTGGAGTTCGTAGTGGAACCTGCTGAAATCTGACTACAGTGCTGTATTCAGGAGAACGTTTTATCTTCTAATTTATTTGTTAAGTGGTTTTATATATTAAGGTAATCGTAGTGATAAACTGTGATGTAGGCCTATCATCTAGGGTGCCTCTAATTACTTGAAAAAGGAAGATTTATATGAAAGAAATATTCTAGCCTAGGGAGTTTACAGTGACTGTAGCCGTTATTGTAGTGGCTCTTAGGGTTAGTGTATTACAGTGTATTAACGGGTAAGGTTATAGTTTACTGACTCGTATGGTTACAGTGGTAATTATATAAAGTATGTTGTCCCTTAGCCATTGAGAAAATATTTTTTTTTAGCTTCCGTGCATCAAACCAACGGTGCCGGTTTAGTATGTGGCCTACCTTTTTATTAATTCTGGTTTAGTATGTGGCCTACCTGGTTTGTTAGGTTAGGTTAGGCCACATACTCAAACAGAATTTCGTAGGTCATATTCGAAAGGTAGGCCACATACTAAACCGGCACCAAACTAACCTCTTATGGACGCAGTTATTTTTACCATAATGTCCGGTCAAAATGCTTAAGGCTAGGCCTGAAAACTTCATTTCGACCAAATTTTAGTTCATAAGTTGCCTGAGATATAGTCATCTATAGGCCTAGTTTGGGTTTGTGAACGTTAGGTTCTTAGGCAAAGGGAAATAGTGTGATACTTATATCTCCTTGTCAAATAGATAAACCATAGCTTATTCTAACTGGTTTTCTTGTTATTAATACATTTTTCACCATTGTCATTGTTGCAAGCCACTTGTATGCTTTCCCATCTGTTAACATTTATGGGAGAGCCCAGTGGTGATTAAATAGGAACGATTTCCATTTGTATTTGGAATGTAAACAATGTACAAACGAGCTACAAGCGAGGGGTGTGCTCTACAACGTTCACAGTGTCACACACAGGTGACGTTCATAAGTCATGGTTCTCTATCTCCTCCCAAGTCTTGATCGGCTAGGAAGAGACTGATGAAGTTTGAACAGTAATTAACTGGGTCATTGAGTTTAAAATGGAAAATCTTCACTGAACAGCCTGATAGTTCTGTAAATTATACTGATAAATGAATGTAATGAGGATGGTAATAGGACATCTACCCTAGTAACAGGTTGATCAAACATTCTTCAAACTAGACAAGTTACACAAAGCAATAATTACACTGATGAAAGTAATGCAATGTCTGATATAATATCAGGTCGATCGAGCATTCTACGACATTGGATATAGACATGTTAATCATGAGATGAAAAATCATAGTCTTCATGCCATTTGGGCGTTTTGACAGTCCTGGATGGCCGGCCCACGGCGAGACCAATTGGTGGGATGGGATTTGCTAGTTGGGGTGGAGCGGCTGGCGTTGAAGGTCTGACACGACTTGGTGTTGCTGGTGGGGGCAGTGGAGTTTGGTCGTTCGGCGTTGTGTGTATAAGCTGGCGAGTGTGGTTGGCCGGCTTTACAGGCGTGAGTGGGGGAGGTTGATCGACTGATGTTGGGTAATGTCGGTCAGCCAGCAGTTGTGGTTGGTCAGCAGGCGGGTCCGGCGGTGTTGATACGTGTCGGTTAGTCTCCTTCGGCTTGGTCGGGGCCGCGCTTGCGGGTGGTTGAAGGGGTATGCCACCATAGGTTATATTTTGCGACTCTGTCGGGGTCGTAACCGGTGTGAACTTTCTCAGGAATTTCCGATTGCGCAGCGATACTCGGCCCGAGCCATCAACATTTACCACGTACTGGTCGTACTGCCTTACCTCGACGACTGTCCCGGTCCTGTCCCATTTGGTGGGATGTGGGCCAGTTTGATTCTGGATGCGAACATGGTCACCAACCCGTAGGGGTGGCAGACGGCGAGTGTGTTGTGACCAAGTGTCCATCATGCGGACATGGCGCTTGCGTAGGGCTTCTTCCCTGGATGTCAGGGTTTCGCGCCATGTGGTGTGGGGGTTGTACTTCCCAGGAAGGATAGGGATGAGATCGCGGATCGGGTGACCGAAGACGCACATGGCTGGGGAGATTCTTGTGACTGGGTCTGGAGTGTTCCTGTACTGGAGGACTGCTTTCTGAACGGCATCTGTGTCTAGGTCTCCATTTGTCCCCGTGTTGTTAGTAATCAGGCGCTTCATCGTTTTCACTCCGATTTCCGCTCGGCAATTGCTGTGTGGAAATGCTACTGACGACAGTCGGTGGTGGACACCCCAGTCTCTCAAGAACCCACGTGTTTCGGTTGCCGTGAATTCTGGCCCACCATCGCTGGCAAGTTCCTCAGGAATTCCGTACGTGACGAATGCACGGCGCAGGTTGTCAATTAGTCCTTTAGCACCACTGGTAGACTTTGATACAAGTGGCCAGTTCGAGTATCGGTCCACAATTACCAGGTAGTGGGCGCCCTTGTGAGTGAAGTAGTCGGCACACATTGACTGGAATGGGTAAACAGGCAAGACGGGTGGGGTAGGGGGGGCGGATGGTTGGGAGGGGGCCATGCGGTGGCAATCCTCACAGTTATCTCTAGTCGCCTGTATGTCTGCGGTAATGCCGGGCCAGTACACTGATGCCTCTGCACGAGCAGTCATCATGGTAACACCCTGATGTGCCGAATGTAATGCGGATAGGACACCCTGGCGCAAGCACGTCGGGATGATAACACGATCTTTGAACAATGCGACACCGTCGAAGGTGATGAGCTCGTTCCGTAGGTGGTAGTACGCACGGAGGTGTTGTGGCATGTCATCTTTTGATGTCGGGAACCCATGTTCGATGAGCTCTGTAAGCGGGTGAAGGGCGGGATCACTTGCTGTAGATTCCCGTACACGGTCCCAGGTGACCGCTGGAAGGGAATCTAGGGCTGTGAGGTATGCGGGCTCTTCAATCGTGCATGTGTCACAGTCCCTCAAGCGTATGCCGGCAAGGATATCGTGGTGGACCAATGGTATGGAGTGGTCGCAGACTGATGCATTGTCGTCAGGGAGATACAGTTTTTCTGGGTTGGTGTCGCCTCTCGGATGACGTGAAATGGCATCAGCTGCTTTGTTGCGCATCCCTGGCACATATACGATGCGGAAGCGGTAGCGCAGTGTCTTCTCCTTTAGGTTGCGCAGTCGGGGATTCGGGATGTCATCCAGGGATCGGTTCCCCAACACCTTTAATAGTGGCTTGTGATCTACCGCAATGACCAGGTTTGAGCAGCCGAGGACAAAGTAGCGTGATTTGTCAAGGGCATCGGCTACCGCCAGGGCTTCCCCCTCTATCGCGGCATACCTGGATTCGGCTGGGTGCGTGAAACGACTCCCGACTAGGGTCACCTTCCAACCTTCGCGGCAGCAGAATGGCTTGTCTGTTGGGCATTGGCAATGTTTTTGGAATAGCCAGAACCCGATGCCTTCTTTAGACCAATCGGTCGCAAGGCATGTCGGCTTGGTTTTGTCGAAGATGAGCACCCCGTTGGTAATTTTATCTACAATGGCCTCTTTAGACGCTTGGAATGCGCTTTCAAGATCGTCGGTCCACGTAAATGCCTTGTCGGGTTTCAGTAGCTTGCGGAATGGGAGCATGTGCTCAGCCATACTGAAAGCATAAGACACTTGGTTTACTAGGCCAAACCACGATCGAGCGTCGGTAATGTTCTTCGGGCGTGGGAAGTCTGATATTGCCTGCAGATATTTCGCACAAGGGCGCACACTGTCCATTGAGATGGTGAAGCCGGCAAATTCTACCTCGCGACAGCCAAACAAAAATTTGTCGGGATTGAGGGTGATGCCGTTTCTCCCGCAGACGTCGAGCCAAGTGACTGCCTGGTAGAAGCTTTCCTCAATAGTGTCGGCCCACAGTAATGTGTCATCAACGCATTTCGTCATGTCACGGACGTCGGATACTATCTCATCATATCGCCTTGAGTAGCCATCGCCTGACGCGGCATAGCCTTGTGGGGCGACACAGTATCGATATCTGCCCCAGGGTGTGATAAAGGTGGTCATGTGGCGGTCCTCCTTGTGCAGTGGTACACTGTGGTATCCATTCCAGGCATCGAACACTGTTTTTAGTTTCCCCGGTGGGACACAACGGGCCTGATGAAAGGGCGATTGGGTGTGGTGTGTTTCACGGGTGGCATGAGCATTGAGAGCCTGAAGGTCTACCGTCCTTCTAGGCTTCCCCGTCTTCTTGGCGCAGACTACCATTCTGTGGCACCATGTCACCGGCTCTCCTACGGGCACTGGCTCGATAACTCCCATTTTGACATCTTGGTCCAGACCTGCTTTCACGGTTTCTTGCCAGTGTAACGCTACTGGAATGGGGGTGTGATGGGCAACGGGCTTAGCATCTGAGTCAACCATCAAGCGCATCGGTGGGCCCGCCATCATGGGGAGGGGCTGGTGGACGCACGTGTTGAATGTGCTGGAGGCATAAAGTTCCTTCAGGTATCGTTGAATGGCCTCCCTGTTACCTTCTGTGGCCGGCATGGGGATAGACGTAGGTTTAGGTGGGGGCGCCGCGCGCCGAGGACAATTGCATTGAGATGTCACTCCATTGTCACATGTATCATTTTGCGGTGTACAATTGTCTGTGGTGGCCGCACTGCACGACATCTCACCCAGTGTGGGGAAATCTTTGGAGATTATGCCAAGATCGACGCAGGCGCTGCGTGACAAGAACACTCTGTCGGTCGAATCCGTGACATACACTATTTGCCGAGATTTGGTTTGCGGATCTCCGGCGTGTGTTCCGCAGAATCGGACGATGGCTGCCCCTAAGATACGGATATCTTGTTTATTCGCAGCCTTCATTCTCATCGAGACCGGGAGCAGGTCCGCGGTCGTCAGGCCCATCTGCTCGATAACGTTAACCCCGACCAGACAACTCTGGCAACCGGTATCGGCCATGGCAGGGAGTGTTGCAGGTCTTGCGCGCTTGACCGGTCTGAGTCCCAGGGCGAGGTAATCCCCTGCATGGATGCTGAGTCGGAGGTTTATGAACGGCTGCGGTTGGGAGTTCCGCCTGAGCCATCTGTCGCACATGTTGTCATACAGGTGGTGATCTAGTGCTAGCAACTGTTCACCGTCGATCGTTCGGATATCTGACATGGCACACAGCTCTACGAATGCTGCCGTCTGTTCGTCGCATGCGTCTGTGTTGGCAGATTCAGCCACCAATTTACTCCGGCACATTCGCTCTATGTGGTTATCGCGATTACATTTGCGGCACTTTCTACTGTAAGCCGGGCACTCAGTCTTCCTGATTCGCCAGGGCGCATTCTTGCCATGGCCCTTCTCACCACAGTACCCGCAAACAGCTTGTCTGCCACCGTCACTTGCATCCGTCTGACGTGCATCGCCCCTGTTTACCACGTTTTGGCGCTTGATGCGGCGATAGGAGCTGGTGACAGCCTCCGCGCCATGACTGTGGGTGTCCAGCAATCGGGACGCAGACTGCTTACCAGACTCTTTCGCTTCGATGAACCTGATCGTTTCCTCCAGCGACATCTCCTGCCGCTGGTCGCTAAGTAGATCCAGCTGGATGTCCTGGTCAGCGATACCTCGTGCAAGCACATCCTTGATCACGTCGTCCGCAAAGTTTACGTTTAGTCCACATGTGCACCTCTTGACGTATTTGCACGTGTTTGCTTGGGCCTTCACGCGGGCGTGAAATGCCCGTATCGGTTCCTCGCGGCCCTGTCGCATGTTTGAGAGAGCCGCCCGCGCCACCATTGCGTTCTCCCCGCGCACCGCGAGGCCTTTTATCGCACTAAGCACCGCATCCTCCGATTCGCCTACCAGGCTCCTTCCCGCAGCGCTGGTGATGTCCTTGCGTAGGCTTTCCCCACAACATTCAAGGAGCTGTACCACAACATCATCCCCTTGGAGCCCGGTTCCCTTGCGGTATTCGCCCCAACGAGTTAGGAAATAGTCCCACTCCCCACTCGTGCCGGCCGCTGATATCGATGGGCGCTTAAGTTTTTCAACCCTGGTGCTTAGCGGGTGGTATTGAGCTACTGGGCCCTGGGCATGAGTCGTTGTGTGTGCGTTCAGGAGCGCTGCGGTAATGATGGGCTCTGTGGATGCCTCGGTTCGATAGGTGCATCCAGGCACTGGGCAACCAATGCTTTGTGCGGCCATTTTGCTGCTTATCACTGTGAATTGCCTACTAGGGAATTACTGACAGAGTGAATCACTTTAATCACTGCAAACCATTTGGATACTACTGACCTTTTGAGTCCTTTTTGCTGTATTCATGTTCTCCACAGGTTTGCAGGTTTGTTCATATCGTGGTGTAGGGACACACAATCAGGTAGATCCAGTAACAGGCTTAACTTTAATACACAGTAACACTGTTCTTGACAATTCCCGGTTGCATTAGATTCAAGTCCATTCACTTTAGTTATGGCCAGGTTTAGTTTACCCTTGGCTGGCACTAGTCACCACATTATCACTGAGCTCGTTGCATCACTTACAATAATGTCTTTTAACAATGACTTCTCCCTCGGATCGTTTGTACATAAATAGGAACGATTTCCATTTGTATTTGGAATGTAAACAATGTACAAACGAGCTACAAGCGAGGGGTGTGCTCTACAACGTTCACAGTGTCACACACAGGTGACGTTCATAAGTCATGGTTCTCTAGTGATATTCCTGAATCTCACATAGCCAATTTGGTAAAATTATAGAAGAGTACTGTAGATGGTTTAAAGAAGATAAGATTTATTTAGTATATTTTGTGGTGTTTTGAATATCTGTGATTATGATTTTGATAAATATGATACTTTAATTATGGTGGCAAACCACCGTTCATGAGTTTATGGACCCCTTATATAAAGACAATTATGGGGGACCCCAGTGGGAAACCGGGGTTTATTGGTTGGGGAAATGTCATAATAATGGTCAGAAATGCAAAATAAGCCCAAGATAACCAGTTGGAAAAATATGTGGTTCATGTAAGTGGCTGAAGAGGCCAAAACGTGATTATTTAACAATTGAGATTTGTAAAAGGTCCAGAATCTAACCAACCCAACTAACCTAACCTAGTAATTCCCAGATTACAACTCCTAGCCAGGGGGCAAATCCCACACACCCCCTTCCCAGGTCACAGCCCCTAGCTGAGGGTGCCAAGCACCCAGGACCCCCCTTCCCAGGTCTCAACCACTAGCCGGAACCTCTTCCCAGGTCACAAACTTAAAGTAAATCACAAATAAATCCTTACATTATGATAAAGTAAATCACAGGAACCTTTGTTTGCCAGGACTTCCAGATGCATAGAAAACATGATTTTCCATCCCATGTTCTATGGAGTCATTCGTAGCAGTGTTCATTATATTATAAATAGGGCTAACTCCTTACTTAGAATGCACTAATGATTTATTGGTTTTTGCTATCGATGTTCACCTTGCCTGCTCAAACATTATTTCATTGCTCCTTTATTCTGGAAAGGGTAACATGATTCACTACGCTTGTTTGCCCTGTGGGCTAGTATTTCGGCGTTAATTACAGTATCAATTAGTCGTACTTAACAAACGGGCGAGTTGTAGCTTTGTGTTCCTGCCTCTGTTGAAACATGGACTTGGCTTCCAATTCCCATTATCAGACTAAATATATCACACACACTTTTGTACCCAAACTTTTCATCATTAGTGTCATAAATATAATTAGAGTTATAATTATAATGTATATTTCAATATTGGAAACAAATAAAGAGGTTTAGAATATAAGAAGGACCCTTTATTTTGTTAGAACAAGTAACTTCTGAACTACGGTATGGAAGGAGGCTGCTGTGGCCTGTGCGAAGATGACAGGAGGAACAAAATGGGAATTATTAAAATATGTAACTTCATCAATAGAGGTTTACGCCAGTACTGTAGTATACAGTATATGATTAAAAAAGTGTATTTGCGAAGATCTATTCAATTATAGTTCCAATATCCTAACTAATATTACACTGTTCTACAATGAAACCTTCTGTTGGCCAATTGCAAAGCTCATGGTTTGGGGAAAACTTAAAATGTGCAAAATACAGGGATGTATCATAATCTTACCACACCCACTAATCCAACTCTGATTAGGTCTTTACCGTTCACTTAAACTGGGCTTTCATCATCCTGCAACTCGCCCTTCCCCCCACAGCCTCTCTAACTTGTCGTATGAATCTCATCGCATAAGAAGTTTGAAGTAAAACATTTATTAATTTCATTTAAATACTGTACTTTTATAAATAAGATTTTATTCTCTACAATCATTAACTTGAGTGAAGGAAGAGGATGTTATTATTATTGCAAAAAGATATTTTGTTCCTACGCTTAATGAAA
Source organism: Palaemon carinicauda (assembly GCF_036898095.1). Taxonomy (NCBI): domain Eukaryota; kingdom Metazoa; phylum Arthropoda; class Malacostraca; order Decapoda; family Palaemonidae; genus Palaemon; species Palaemon carinicauda. Next base: position 49,152,000 of record NC_090732.1, on the reverse strand, counting down.
ACCATCGTCATTTAAGTAGGGAATATTTTTTCAGCGTGAGCTGGATGGCTGATGAATCTTATTATCAAGAGAATCCGAGGATCCCTGGCACTGAACACAGCTAACACAAAAGGAGTATTCTTACTCTTCCCCATGCTGGACAGGATAGAGGGATAGACCAAGGCGAGAAAATGCCTCCGCCATCAACCTTTGATCTTTCTTTGCTTGCAAACGCTCAATGAAAGGTTTGAAGGGTGCCATCTTCTCAACTTTTTCTACCGAAGTATCACGGTCATACTTACAGTAGAGCAGCCACAACAAATACAGACTTAGCTGTTGCATATTTAATTTAGCTTTTTATTTCTTTAAGGAAGGGAATGCTGGCTGTTTATTGCTCTGATTGCAAAAGCAAGAGGTGCAAGGATGGAATTTACATCTGGTTATTGTCAAACCAGTGGTAGATTCCTACACAGTCTTTGCTTCTTGCCAGGGGCATGATTGTTTGCAGTAGTAGGTTGGCCAAGGTACCAGCCAACCGTTGAAATACTACCGCTAAAGAGGTATTTGGTTCATTGACTGGGCAGATAGTACTACTGTATGGTATGTTGGATCCCTGTTGTTATGGTCCAATTTCCCTTAGCCTGCACACACCGAATAGTTTGGCCTATACATTACACATTATCCTCTTTCTTCATACACACAACAACACTAAGATAACCCCAAAAAATTCTCTTTCACTTAAGGGGTTTACTACTGAACTGTAATTGTTCATAAGCTACTTCCCACTTGGTAAGGGTAGAAAAGATTCTGTAGATATGGTAAGCAGCTCTTCTAGGAGAAGGACACTCCAAAGTCAAACCATTTTTCTCTTAGTCTTGGTTAGTGCCATAGTCTGCTTGCTATGGTCTTCCACTGTCTTTGGTTAGAGTTCTCTTTTTTGAGGGTACACTCAGACATATCTGTTTCATTGTTTCCTTTACTCACTGGGATATTTTCCCTTTTGGAGCCATAGTGTTTATAGCATCCTGCTTTTCCAACTAGTGTTGTAGCTTAGCTAGTAATAATGATGATCCCCATGTGCTAAGTTTAGGCCATGCCTCCTCCTATTAGTGTCAGGCATATGCTTTGAGTGGGTGGGAGGAAGAGAGCTTTGCTTTTTCCTTCCACTCGTGGAGTGCGTCTGCTACCACCATTCCTGTGCTTATGCCCCTGGCTCTGATCCCAGGGAGTAGGCTTCAGGAGCAAGGAGCCCTTAGAGCTATGTCTGTGAGTTTTTTCAGGTTGTGGTGATGTGTAGGGTTCCCCCCAGTCTTCTCCATCCCATAGGGAGTTGGAGGCTCTTTTCTGATGTTCATATCACTGATTAGTGACATTAAGCTCCCCAGTGCCAGTGTCTCACTTGGTGATGCCAGTGATGAAGGTGTCAGTGTCCCATGTAATGTCTGCAGTGGTTCCTCTTCCATCGGCGTAGGGAAGCTTTGTGGCTGAAGGACATGTTGCCCTGGTGCCCGATTGTTCCCCATGCCTCTCCTCTGATCTGGTCATCCCTTTGTCCCCCTTCTCCTGTGACTTCACCCCTACCTGTGTTCTTGATTGTCCGGGTCTTCGCTCCATTGTAAGTGTGCCCTTGATACTTCGGTAGAACAAGTTGAGATGATGGCACCCGTCAAAACTTTATTTAATTTTATTTGAGCATTTGCCAGCAGTGAAAGACCAACGGTTGGTGGTGGAGGCATTTTCTCGCCATACCTCTAAACACTGGGCCTTGGTCCATCCCTCCATCCTGTCCAGCATAGGGAAGAGTAAGAATACTCCTCCTGTGTCTGTTTTGTTCAGTGCCAGAGAACTTTTCCTTATTGTTGTCAGTCTTCCCGAGCTGTCTTTAGTCCCAGATTATGTGGTCAGTTCAGTTCTTAGTACAGAACAGCCATATTCTTGGGAGGGGAGGAATGAATCGCTGGAGTAACCTGCCGTATACTCTTCGCTGGCTGAGTAAGAGGGTACTTGGGATTCGTCTACCCCTAAAGCACCGGACCTTAGACACCAACGAAGATAGACAGTCCCGAGTTAGTGTTTCGGCACCACTTAGGTGCCCCTCAAAGGCACGTGCCATCCCTGGGGCTTCCCTGGTCGGATCTGGCCAATTTAACTTTGGATTGAGATGACGATCATATATCTGGATCCAAGAACTCTCGAGCTGCAAGTCAGTCAAAGTCTTGCCCTCTCCTCTCTCGAGGCAGAAAAGTTTCTATTCAAGCATCAGCACCTGTTCAAGTTGACACGTTGGTGTGCTTTGAAGAATTACCAGTTAATTCAAAGTATAAAAATTGGTGATGCTGATGTTGGGATTGTGCCTGTTGTGAAAAATTTGGGTGTACTGATAGACTGTAATTTGTCAATGAAGGACCAAATTGTGAACACAGTGAAAGTGTGTAACTATCACCTGAGAAACATAGCATTTATTAGAAAATATTTAACAGAGGGCAGTACAAAAATTTTAGTGGTGAGTCATGTAATATCAAGGCTTGATTATTGCAATTCTCTGTACTACAAATTGCCCAATACACTACTAAGGAAGCTTCAAAATGTGCAAAACCGGGCGGCTAGACTGATAAAAGGCATTAAATTTCGGGAGAGAATAACTCCTGCACTGATCGATCTACATTGGTTACCTGTTAAGGCTAGGATTGAATTTAAAATTTGCTTGTTGACTCACAAAGCACTTACAGGTGATAAGCCTAAATATCTTCGTGATTGCTTGATCCCCTACCCTGAAGCTACCAGCGCCACTGTAAGAGTTAGACATGCAGATGACCCACATAGACTATTCGAAATTAGTGTGAATCATGCAATAGGAGGAAGAACGTTCAGTTATGCTGCACCGAGACTCTTTAACGACCTTCCACTCGATGTCAAGAATAGCACAAATGTGACTGCCTTCAAGAAAAACCTGAAGACTTATCTTTTTAGAAAGTGTTATAATAGTGACCTGAAAACTATTAAGCCTGAATACAAATGCTAGCAAAATAACTGATAACGATACAGAGCAAAATATTAACTGGAAAGGAATTATTTTTTCATACACCAAGGCCCGCCTGAACAGACCTTTAGTGTTTGATGGAGGGCGAGAAATAAACCTCTAAAAGTAAAAGTAAAGTAAGTACCAGTCTGGCCCACTCTTTACACATTCTCCTCTTTCCTCATACACCCGACAACACTTAGGTAATACAAAGATTCTTCTTCACTTAGGGGTTAACTACTGTCCTGTAATTGTCCAGTGGCTACTTTCCACTTGGTAAGGGTAGAAGACTTTAGTTATAGGTAGTAGGTTGGCCAGTGCACCAGCCACCAGTTGAGATACTACTGCTAGAGTGTTATGGGGTCCTTTGACTGACCCGACATTACTTCATTGGATCCTTCTCTCTGGTTACGGTTCACTTTCCCTTTGCCTACACATACACCGAATAGTCTGGCCTATTCTTTACTGATTCTCCTCTGTCCTCATACACCTGACAACACTGAGAATACCAAACAATTCTTCTTCACCCAAGAGGTTAACTGTAATTGTTCAGTGGCTCCTTTCCTCTTTTTAAGGGTAGAGGAGAGACTAGCTATGGTAAACAGCTTTTCTAGAAGGACACTCCAAAATCAAAACATTGTTCTCTAATCTTGGGTTAGATTTCCACTGTCTTGGGTTAGTTTTCTTGCTTGAGGGTACACTCGGGCACACTATTCTATCTGATTTCTCATATTGTTGTTTTTTTAAAGTTGTTATAGTTTATATAGGAAATATTTATTTTAATATTAATGCTCTTAAAATATTTCATTTTTAAACATTAAACTTACCCGCTGGTTATATAAAGATAGCTTTAGTCTCTGACGTCCGGCAGAAATTCGAAATTCGCGGCAATCGCATATAGAGTAGCCAGGTGTACACCAGCGCCCTCTCGTGAGATACACAGATCCATTCCATAATTCCTCAGATCTTCTCTGCCGTCATTGCCGGCGACATCGTTGGAATTCACTCGTTAATTAACCAGGATTTTGGCAGTTATCTTTGGTGATGTACAACAATTTTTGGTTATTGGCTTTCGCTTGTTGGAGTTTGCTTTCGGATTCTCTTGAAACTTTATTGATTTTGATTATTTTTACCCTTGCTTGTTTTGATCTCTTATTAACTATTCATAATGGCCGACCCTTCTCCCGCTTATAGAAAGTGTGTGAAAGGGTGTAAGACCTGGCTTCCTAAAGCCGCTGTAGATCAACCCTCAATTTGTGTTAAATGTAAGGGTAAAGTTTGTGAGTTGGGGGATCGGTGTGATGAATATGTTTTATTGTCTGAGAGTGAGTGGCTGGCTTTTGACCGCTACGCTTGTAAGCTTCAGAGAGAGAGTTAGACGTACTTCTTCTCGTTCTAGAGAATTATCCTCATCCTGTGTCATTGAACCTAATCTTTCCCCTGTAGTGGTAGTTTCAGATCCCACTACTGTTACCACTAAGCCTACGCTTAAAGACATGATGGTCGCGATTCAGGCCCTGGGAGTAAGGGTGGAATCGCTCGCTGCGGACAGGAACCAACTTATGTCCGAGGTAAGTCAATTAAAAAGTGTTAATGCGAGAAGTGCAGTTAATGTGTTCACTACTGTGGAGGGTGCGTTTGCTCGAGCCTGTCAATCACCTAGCCTTAGACCTCTTCCAAGCTCCCCAAAACTGGGAGAAGGAATGTTGATCGGCGAAAGGGAACGAGAAGCGTTATCGCTCGAGCAGACGTCCCCTCGAGTGTGCCTGTTGTCGCTCGAGCAGACGTCCCCTCGAGTGTGCCTGTTGTCGCCTCACAGGACGCTCACCCTCACCATGGGAAAGGTGAGGTTAAGATATTATCCTCATCTTTGGATGACGCGACGCACAGCAAGGGCTGGCGTCAAGCCTCCAGATCTCTTAAGAGGAAAGTGGATGCAGTAGCACAACTTCGCAACTTGTCACCGTAAGCGCCTGACTGTAGCCATTGGAGCAGTCCAGAGCGTTTGCCTTCATCTGAAGAAGGTTCTCCTGCTAAACGTCCTGATAGGATGTCAGAAGCTGACAAATGTCTAGTTCAGCCTGCTGCGGATCTTGTTCCTGAGTCTGGTATCACGGTTCATCCACCGCCACCACTGCCAGACTGGTTTTCGTCTTCCGGACACTCGGCGCGTTACATGAGCGATGAAGAAGGCAAGTTTGCGGTTGAAGTTACTTCACCTGCGTCACCGCATGTTGACCTGAATTGGATTATGCTGCAAGACATGCAGCAGCAGCTCTCATCTTTTATGCAGACGTATCACCCTGCTGTCAACAATAATGTGGTTCGCCAAGATTCCGACCGCCGGGAAACTTCGCAACTTGACGCTAAGCGTCGTAAGGCGGCTAGTCTAGTAGCGCTTGATGACGGACAGCTTCCCAAGCGTCAAGCGGTTAAACACGGCGCTGAACGACGTGATAAGGTGTCTGTGAAACATCAAGATCCTGATCCTCTTGACACCGAACGTCGAGCTACCAAGCGTAACGCCGAGCGTCAACCATCCAAGCGCGACGATGATCGCCATGCAGCTAAACGTGACGCCGAGCGTCAAGTTAGACGTGACGTTGAGTGACAGGCGCGTGACATCGAACGACAAGTGAAATGTGACGCCCAACGTCAATCAGAAGTTGAACGACATGCAGTCGGACGTGACGCCAAGCGTAAGAGCAGCGAACGTCATGATGACGTCAGTCATACCGAGCGTCAAGATCGCGCGCGCTGTAGTGCTGATCCTTATGATCACGAGCGACTGCTTTCTGAGCGTCGAGCGTTGGCTCATAGTGCCCGTGATGACCCTACACCTGTGTTGGACAGTGGTCGGGCCCGTAAGGAGTCTCCTCTTGTTCTGCAAGATGCCTCTACGACAGTTAGTTTTTTTCGGAGGAAGAGCCTGATGATCACTTTTCCCAGGCTGAACTTTTGGATGATTTCTCTGAGGGAGAAGAGCCTAAGACACTTCATCACTCAGTTGATCTTAAAAAGATTATGAAAGTCTTTACGGAAGAATTTCCATACCAGTTTGTGCCCGTTGCTCCGCGTTCACCACCTTCGGAGTTTACCCTAGGGAAGGAAGCGAAGGAATGGCTGTTCACTAAGATGGTCCTCTCTAGGTCTTTGAAGAGAGCATTAAGGATGTTGGGAGATTGGATGCAGTCCAAAAAAGACCAAGGTAAGACGGCCTTCGCTTTTCCTCCAGCTAGATTAGCGTCCAGGTCAAGTGTGTGGTACGAGACAGGAGAAGTTCTCGGCTTGGAAGTTCCTGCCTCTGCCCAAGGCGACTTCTCAAGCCTAGTAAACTCTCCTCGTCGGTTGGCCATGAGAAGGACTAAGATTTTATGGTCGACTTCTGAGTTCGATCATCTCCTCAAAGGCGTCTTCAGAGCCTTCGAGGTTTTCAACTTTCTAGATTGGACTCTGGGTGCCTTGGGGAAGAAAGTTTCATCCTTAAAAGATCCTGACACTGATAGTTTTTTACATATGTCATGTATGGATAAAACCGTTAGGGATGGCTCTAATGAGTCGGCAGCCCTATTCACAGCTGGGGTTCTTAAGAAAAGAGCAACAATGTGTTCTTTTCTTTCTATGGGGGTCACTTCCTTCCAGAAGTCGGAATTGCTGTTTGCACCTCTTTCTCCCTCTCTGTTTTCTCAGGAGTTAGTGAGAGAGGTTGCTTCCGCTTTGACCCAGAAGGCCACTCAAGATTTAGTCTCCAAGACTGCAAGGAAGGTTCTGCCGACTTCCTTTACCAGCAGTAAACTGAAGGAAGAAACTCCTTTTCCGCAATTTTCACAGCCTTTTCGAGGAAAGTACATCAGTAGGGGTAGCTTCAGACCCGATGGGAGGAGAGCTAGAAGGAAAGGTTCCAGACCTGGGCGAAGCAGTCTTGACTGCTTTTGCATTCAGACAGCAGTAGGGGCCAGACTGAACAGCTTCTGGCGAGCTTGGGAGAGAAGGGGAGCAGACCCTTGGTCCGTATGTGTTTTAAAGGAGGGATACAAGATTCCTTTCATTATGAAATCTCCGTTAGTTTTAGATCCTATAGATCTCTCTCCCAGATACTAGGAGTCGAAGAGGCAGGCTATGCACCTCCAAATGTCTTTCTTGCTGGAAAAGAAAGCAGTTGAAAGGGTGCGAGACTTGAAGTCACCAGGGTTCTACAACTGCCTATTCGTGGTTCCCAAGAACATGGGGGGGGGACCAGTCCTGGACGTAAGTATCCTCAATGACTACGTTCAGAAGACGAAGTTCTCTATGGAGACGCCAAAGACTGTACTAGCAGCAGTAGGAAAGGGCGACTGGATGGTCTCGTTAGACCTCCAGGACGCTTGCTTTCATATCCCCATCCATCCAAGTTTCAAGCGTTACCTGAGGTTCATGTACAGGAAGGAAGTCTGACAGTTTCGGGCCTTGTGTTTCAGCCTCAGCACCGCTCCTCTAATTTTCACGAAAATCATGTTAAATGTAGCGAGTATGCTGCACTCAAGAGGCATCAGAGCCTCCTTGTATCTGGACTACTGGCTTCTCAGAGCTCCGTCCATCAATCGCTGTCTGGAGGATCTGCGTCTGACATTGAGGTTGTCAGAGGAGCTGGGTCTTCTTGTAAACACAAAGAAGTCTCAATTGATTCCACCCCAGAAGATTCTCTATTTGGGGATGGAGATTTGGAGTCTAGCTTTTCAGACTTTTCCGTCACCCTCAAGGATACAACAAGCCCTCCTAAAACTTCGTACTTTTCCAGAGAAAAGAGTTTGTTCGGTAAGAGAGTGGATGAGTCTGCTGGGAAACCTCTCCTCACTGGAACAATTTGTTTCCCTGGGAAAACTGAATCTCCGGCCTCTTCAATTCCACCTCAATTGTCATTGTAACAAAGAGGAGAGCCTCGGGACAGAAAGCATTCCCCTTACAGAATCAGTAAGAAGGTGCCTCCAATGGTGGAACGACCTAGGCAATCTTCAGGAAGGTCTCTCTTTGGAACAAAGGAGCCCAGACCTTGTGTTGTTTTCCGACGCCTCGGACTCTGGGTGGGGAGCAACACTGGGCAAGTCGGAGATCTCAGGTCTGTGGACAAGGGAACAGGAGAGCTTCCACATCAATCAGAAGGAGCTGTTGGCAGTCCTGTTGGCCCTCGAAGGTTTCGAAGGGTCAGTGTTGAACAAAGTAGTGCAGGTCAACGCCGACATCACCACAGCATTGGCCTACATAGCCAAACAATGAGGGACTCACTCGAGGTCACTTTACGAGACTGCAAAGACTCTTCTCGTTTGGGCAAAGGAAAGAAATGTAACCCTGCTTACAAGATTCATCCAAGGAGAGAAGAATGTGATGGCAGACAGCCTCAGCAGGAGGAATCAAGTTCTGTCCACGGAGTGAACATTGCATCTAAAAGTATGCGAGAAACTATGGCGGATTTGGGGTCGTTCGTCCATAGACCTGTTCGCGACCTCGAAAACGAAAAGACTGTAGGCATACTTCTCCCCAGTTCCAGATCTCGAAGCGACACACAGACGCTTTCCTGCTGGATTGGTCTCACCTGGACATGTATGTGTTCCCACCATTCAAAGTTCTGTACAAGGTGTTATAAAAGTTTGTGTTACACGAGGGAACCAGGTTGACTCTAGTGGCTCCCTTTTGGCCATCAAGAGAATGGTTCACAGAGGTACTATAATGGGTGGTGGACATTCCGAGAAGCCTCCCATTGAGAGTAGATCTTCTCAAACAACCTCCAAGCTCTACGTCTAACTGCCTTCAGACTATTGAAAAACTCAGAGCTAGAGGATTTTTGAAGGAGGCAGCTAGGGCTATCACTAGAGCAAGGAGGGCTTCTACCATCAAGGTTTACCAGTCCAAGTGGGAGGTTTTTAGAGAATGGTGTAGAGCTAACTCAGTTTCTTCATCCAGTACCTCTGTAACTCAAATTGCTGACTTCTTTTTAGACCTTAGAAGAAAACGCAACTTTTCTTCCTCTACCATCAAGGGGTGCAGGAGTATGTTAGCAGCCATCTTCAGGCACAGGAATTTAGACCTCTAATAATAAAGACCTTCAGGACCTTCTCAGATCATTTGAGACTTTGAAGGAGCGTCAACAGGAATCACCAGCCTGGAATCTAGATGTTGTTTTGAAGTTCCTAATGAGTGACAGCGTTGAGCCCTTACACTCGGCTTCTTTTAAAGATCTCACTTTAAAGACACTTTTCTTGGTTAGTCTGGCGACAGCTAAGAGAGTCAGTGAGGTTCACGCCTTTAGCAAAAATATTGGCTTCAGAAACGGCAAAGCCATATGCTCCTTGCAACTTGGATTCCTGGCCAAAAACGAACGTCCTTCTCATCCATGGCCTAAGTCTTTCGAGATTACAAACCTTTCTGATGTGGTTGGTGAAGAGTTGAAGAAGGCCCTGTGTCTTGTTAGAGCACTGAAGTTCTATCTGGACAACCAATGTCAAAAAATGCCCTATCATTTTTTATAAGACTTTTAATAAGAGAGGCTCACTCACACTGCAGTGAGGCAGACCTCAAGCTGCTGAAAGTGAAAACTCATGAAGTTAGAGCTGTGGCAACTTCTGTAGCTTTCAAGCAGAATCGTTCTCTGCAGAGCATCATGGACACAACCTTTTGGAGGAGTAAATCTGTGTTCACCCCACATTACTTAAAACGTGTCCAGACTCTTTATGAGGACTGCTATCTTTGGGACCATTCGTAGCAGCGATTGCAGTAGTGAGTGAAGGATCTACCATTACGTTCCCCTAATCCTAGTACCCTTTTTCTTCTCTTGGAACTTTTATATATTTTTATGGTTGTTTGTGGAGATTGGTCGACAGTTCCGCAATCTTTGATTTAGTCAGGTGGTCATTTTGTTCCTTGAGAGCGTCCGGAACAAGGGTATTGGTTGAGGTCCTGTCAACATAGAGGTATTTTCACTGGTTTGACAGCTCCTAGAGGTCTTCAGTCCCCTGGGTGAATCACTGGATCTCATAAGGAAAGTGGACATAATGAGGCAGAGAATCATTGAAGTCAGCTTCCTTATCAGGTACGAATCCTTAAGCTTGTTTTTATTAACTCTTAAGTAATATTCCAACAATGTTGGCTCTCTAACCCTCCACCAAGGGTGTCAATCAGCTATTTTTATATAACCAGCGGGTAAGTTTAATGTTTAAAAATGATATTTTCATAATAAAATAAATTTTTGAACATACTTACCTGCTGGTTATATAAACTTTATTCCCCCCCTCCTCCCCTCTAGAGACCTATGGGCATGGAAGATCTGAGGAATTATGGAATGGTTCTGTGTATCTCGCGTGAGGGCGCTGGTGTACACCCGGCTACTCTATCTGCGATTGCCGCGAGTTTTGAATTTCTGCCGGACGTCAGAGACTAAAGCTATTTTTATATAACCAGCGTGTAAGTATGTTCAAAAATTTATTTTATTATGAAAATATAATTTTTCGTTGTTTCCTTTCCTCACTGGGCCATTATCCCTGTTGGGGCCCCTTGGCTTATAGCATTCTGCTTTTCCAACTAGGGTTATAGCTTAGCAAGTAATAATAATATGGTAAGCAGCTCTTTTAGGAGAAGGACACTCCAAAATCAAACCATTGTTCAATAGTCTTTTATAATGCCTTAGCCTCTGTACCATGATCTTCCACTGTTTTAGGTTAGTTCTCTTACTTGAGGGTACAGTCAGACACACAGGGTTTCTCAGCTTCTGAGTCATAAGCCCTGGCTTGACGACTATGGCCGTCTTCTTGGCCAGTGCGTAGGTGTAGCAATGTACAGTACTTTGCCAAGTCGGGGGATTTCAACTGCGGAGTCTCTGCATAAGTACAAGAGTTTCATAATGTCCGGTGGGAAGGCAACAGTCAGCAACCATTGGGTGTCAACTGAGTGTTTCGGGAGGAGGAATGCCTTGATCTCAATATTCTCAAAAAAAGTTAGTTCATTGGTAGCGCTGTTGCTTCGAACTTGTCGGTGAGGAGTTCAGCAAGGTCGGCCTTTGGGACCTTCATAGGCCCTGATAGGATTGCCTGCAACTTCCCTAAAAGAACCGTTGCATACATTGCCTTTTCAAGCTCCCATCCTCCTCTTCCAGGCAGTCAGCTGGTGGAAAAAGGGAAGAAGAATGATACACTTGCCAGCGTTTCCCCCTTTCTTCCTGCCGAGAGTAGAGGGTTGCTTGTTGTGCCTTCACCCGGCAGAGGCATGGGCTAAGCCTTGGATAGTGGGAGGGCAATCCACAATGCAGTTATTCATTTTCAGGAAAAGGAATTTCATACCAATCACGTTGAGTTGGGAAGGTCAAATAGTTGGACCAGAATGGCCTTTACATCCTCCAGCAGAGACAATGCTCCTGACTTTGTGGGGTTCTCTGACAATCGACATGTTTCCTGCAAGATTCAACAGGAAACTGCTAGTTTACTGGTCACCAGTGCCAGAACCAGCTGCAGTGCCAAAGAACTGAAGTTGACACTAGTACCTCCAAAGTAGCCTCAAACAGAATGGTACCTGGCCTTCTGTATCTACTAGTAGAGATTCTGAGAGAACTTCCCTAGTGGCCCAACTTGTTCTGTCAACCCCACCTGCAGAGCGTCCATGAATCGGTGAATTCTCTATCGCTTAAAGCTTGGAGATTATCCAGCATCTTCCTTTTTCAAGAGAGGCTTTTGGAGCGAGACAGCGAAAGACATGTCTCAGTGCCTTAAATAATCCTCCACTGGTAGGTATCAAGTGAAGTAGGCTATCTTCTATGGTTGATGTTGTGGAAGGAATACTGTACATACTTCTCCTCTTGGAGCCTCTATTTTACTAGTGGCAGAATTTTTAGCTTACCTGCAGAAGGAAAATGCCTCTCAGTATCAGCAGTTTATTGTTCAGCCTTGGTATGTAACCAAGGTGTTAGTCTCTAGAGACAGGGACCTTACCCTAAAAACAATGTTTCTTCTCACCCTGGCTTCATTGAAGCGAGTAGGCGAGTTGCGTAGACTCGTATTCATTCTCGCACTCTGAACACTGGAGGTAGTGTTTTTTTATCGTTTGTGCCTTACCTTGTAGCAGACTCAAAATCCATCAATCCTCGATTCCAGATTTCCATCTTTTGAAGTAGTATATCCTCCCTTAGGGAAGCACGTAACCAATGATCCAGAAGAGTTACTTTTGCCTCCTGTAAGGGTGCTAAAGTGGTACCTCAAAAGAATCCAGACTGCCAGACCAAGGTTACATTAGCTATTTATAAGCATTGTCAGAGTGAAAAAGAAATTCACTAAAAATATAATCTCATTTTGCCTGTGGGAGACTAGCCCTAAATCCTTGGGAGCACCAGAACGAAGGTGCTCGCCCATGAGATCAGATGAGTTGGTATGCCTCTTGCCTTCAAGAAGGATCTCTTGATGGCTCTAATTTAGATGGTGGAGTATGGAAGCGTCAGACCACCTTTACTGTGCATTATTTGCGGAATGCACTCGGGTTGTAATATGCATTTTCACTCGGACCTGTGATTGCTGCTCAACAAGCTGTGTAGTGACTAGCTTCTTTACAGGACCAAAAGTATCAGGTCTTAAGATATTAGTTATAATGTAATTTTAGGGTGAGGGTATGAGTGCCTGACCCCTTTTTCTCTCATTTTCCCATCTCTTAGGGTATAGCTGTTGGAATCCTATATCGATACAGGTAAGCATCGCCTTCAGCTAGCAGATTTTCTATTTTGCTAAATAGAAGTGTTGACTTCACTATCCTCCTTACTAGGGGGAGGATGGATATATACAGGCAAATCCATCATTTGTTTGTCTTGAGTCACAAAAGGACTACAGAAGTCCAAAGATGGAGAGATTTGCTCTACAACAGCCTTGATTTCCTGGGCCGTGAACCTGAAAATATATTCGACCCTGGTTCGCGAGGTGTCTAGGGTGGGATTTTCTGCACATTATCAGGTCTGAGATCAGCTGTCCCGGGATGTTACCCAGCTAGTTTGGTAATGGACTTCTGCTTACTTAAGGACGAGTCTCCTAACTAATGGGCAAAAGTTTGTTTATGTAGGTACAAATCACAAATTTTAAAAGTAATTTTTTTCTTGTCATCACCTCCCCCGAAAGTCCCGAATACAATCAAAGTTAATGTTCAAAGTAGCAGTAATGTGGCGAACCTTCCCCATTACTGCCTAGTAACTATTGACAACTACCGACACGTTGTTAAAGGTTAAATGGCCGCGTTCCACTTGCACTTGAATCATCTCCAAATTAAAGGACTCGGGTTTGTTTAGTTAGGAAGAATGCAAATTACTTTCCAAGTTTTTTTAATTTCATGTTGTCAGTTATGCCATAGCTGTCCAATTTCAGTCTTTTCCTTCTTCAGTTTTGCTACTCCTGAATGATATACTGTACTCAGTTAATTTGAGTTTGATTTTTAATTTTCTGTAGTAATATTTTTTTTTTTTCAGACAAAGTATTAACGTGCTTTAGAGAATGTACCTACAATTAGAAGTAACCTGTGTTATAATGGTTAGAAGCTGTCATTATCTTCATACAGAGGTAAGATTTGAGTCAATATGCTGAGTAATACTTTGCTAATATTTTATGATTTTTCACTGTAACCTTTTCTAGTTTTACTCTTTAGTCACTACTGTATACTGTACAGTAGTTGGTTACTCATGAAAAAGGGCATGTCTTTGTAAACAGCGGATAATTCGAAACATTCCTGTTGAAACTTGTGTGCATGAGACTGTAATGATGATAGTTACCTGTGATTTTGTATTTGTGTTGTTCCTACACGTCATATAAACCCTCATTCTTTAATTCAGCTCGAGCTTGCCCCGGCCCCGTTTCCAGTCAGAGATTTTTTATTTTGTTTTGACCACTGTTTAGTACAGTTTTAGAGACAGCTCTTGACAAAAATTTTAAATTTCTTTCACTTTTAAAGGTTTAAAGGTCTCTCATGAATGGCAGAGGCAAGGGACAGTGACAATGCCTTGGAGACTGACCATATACAGTATACATAAGATCAGTGCCCAAGCTCCTCTCTCCATGGAAACTAGGATCAGGGAGGGGCAGGCAATGGCTGCTGATGACCCCAGTTGGTGGACTTATAGGCTCCTGAAACCCCGCTCCTTAGCTAACAAGGATGGTGAGGTTTAGTCACTACAAGAAACAATCAAGCTTACTCAGGACTTGACCCCAGTCCAGCAGATCACCAGGCATAGATGTTTCCAATAGGCCACCATAATGGTTAGTGAGCAGGTGAAAACAAGAAGTTTGTGTTTGCCTGGGGAAGGGAGGACGTTGTACCAGTTTATGGCCAAGCCCACTATTGATCCTCACTCCCTATATTTCTCTTGTAGGGGGCATGACTGTTCATAGTCATCTAGGGTCCCGTGTGCAGTGGTAAGCGTACGCCCATATAGGGAAGAAGCAAACAAGGCATCCGTCATGGTTGGACTGGGCAATGTCCACGACTCCTGGGAAGTTTTTTGCCGCTTCTGTATCCTTGGGGGTTCCAGTGCTGCTGTTGCATCTGTGCTTATGCCCTTGGACCGGTCCCCAGGGGATATACTGCAGGTATCAGGAGGAATCGTGTCTGCATCGGCTGGTTTTTCAGGTTTAGCTGGTGCATGGGAAACCCCTATTGTTTTCTGCTTCCCTTTGGAGACCGAAGACTCATCTTTTGTGACTGTAAGGACTGCTGATGAGACGATGAGCTTTACCATAGGAAGGGTTGGTCTTGATTCTTTCAGGTAGGCCCTCCATGACTTTAAGGAAGTTGATTGTTAAGACTTCTTTCCCAGTACCCTTTGTGAATTTATCTATGTCTCGAATGTCCCTGGGGATTCCAATGGTGAAGGGCGTGTTGGTTCCTCATAGTGTCAGTGAGCCCAGTAGTTCCCCACTTGAAAGCTAAGGGCAAGTCTAGTAAGGTAGTCTCCGTCCTGGTAGGTAAAGTGCCGGAGTCAGGAGCCATGGCCCTAGTGTCCAGTAAAGATAAAGGAAGGGGTAAAGCTAAGAAAAGTTTTATCCCAATCGCTAACTTGTTCCCAGTGTCTGTTGCTCCTACCCTTGTGCCAGGGGTCCAGGGCCTGTTCTTACCCCCTCAGTGTCAGTGGTAGTGCCTCTGGACTTGTGTGTGTGCCCTCCCCTTTCCCTGTGAGCATGCCCCGTTGTTGTGGCTCCTGTTGTAGCAACCCATGTGGTTTTTCCCCTTGGAGGAGAGCTGTAGTAGATAGTTGCTCAGTTGCCTCTCTACTTGTAGAACCGAGAAGAGGAAGAAGTGCATGTGCTATTCATCCTCATCATCATCCTACTCCTCCTCCTTTCCATACTCTAACTCAGATTTCGCCTCTTCTTCTCAGATGATTATGAAGAAGGCAAAGAAATCTAGAAAAGCCAGCTGTAGTCACAGGGATAGAGCTCCTTGTGACACCACCTCTCTTTTGAGAGACTATTAATAGAGTTTATTTCCTAGATCACCCTGAGCCCAAGAAAATGTGGAGTGTACCGGCAAGGGGATGGGGCTTCCTGCTGCAGTTAAAAGTTAAATGGGCAAGTTCCAGTCGTGCTAGAATCATCTCATAACTAGAGAACTCGAGTTTGTATAGTTAGGAATACTACAAATTACTTTTAGAATTTTTTAATTTTAGGGTAAGGATAGTCTCAACAGTTCATTTGGAGCTAGACTCGTATTCATTCTCGCACTCTGAACACAGGAGGCAGTTTTTTTATCGTTTGTTCCTTACCTTGTAGCAGACTCAAAATCCATCAATCCTTGATTCCAGATTTTCATCTTTTAAAGTAGTATATCCTCACTTAAGGAATCATGTAACCAATGTTCCAGATGAGTTACTTTTGCCTCCTGTAAGGGTTCTAAAGTGGTACCTCAAAAGAATCCAGACTGCCAGACCAAGGTTACATAAGCTATTTATAAGCATTGTCAGAGTGAAAAAGAAATTCACTAGAAAAATAATCCAAAGAAATTCACTAGAAATATAATCCAAAGAAATTCACTAGAAATATAATCTCATTTTGGCTGTGGGAGACTAGTCCTAAATCCCTGGGAGCACCACAAGAAGTTAAGGTGCTCGCCCATGAGATCAGATGAGTTGGTATGCCTCTTGCCTTCAAGAAGGATCTCTTGGTGGCTCTAATTTAGATGGTGGAGTATGGAAGCGTCAGACCATCTTTACTGCGCATTATTTGCGGAATGCACTCAGGTTTTGATATGCATTTTTACTCGGACCTGTGATTGCTGCTCAACAAGTTGTGTAGTGACTAGCTTCTTTACCGGACCAAAAGTATCAGGTCTTAAGATATTAGTTATAATGTAATTTTAGGGTGAGGGTATGAGTGCCTGACCCCTTTTTCTCTCGTTTTCCCATCTCTTGGGTATAGCTGTTGGAATCCTATATCGATACAGGTAAGCATTGCCTTCAGCCAGCAGATTTTCTGTTTTGCTAAATATAGGTGTTGACTTCACTATCCTCCTTACTAGGGGGAGGATGGATATATACAGGCAAACCCATAATTTATTTATGTCGTCGGAAAAGGACTACAGTAGTCCAAAGATAGAGAGATTTGCTCTACAACAGCCTTGATTTCCTGGGCCGTGAACCTGAAAATATATTCGACCCTGGTTCGCGAGGTGCCTAGGGTGTGATGGTGTGATTTTCTGCACCTTATCAGGTCTGAGATCAGCAGTCCCGGGATGTTACCCAGCCAGTTTGGTAATAGACTTCTGCTTACCTAAGGACGAGTCTCCTAATTAATGGGCGAAAGTTTATGTTCATGTTGGTACAAATCACAAATTTTAAAAGTATTTTTTTCTCGTCATCACCTCCCCCGAAAGTCCCGAATACAATCAAAGTTAATGTTCAAAGTAGCAGTAATGTGGCGGACCTTCCCCACTACTGTCTAGTAACTACTGACAACCACCGACACCTTGTTAAAAGTTAAATGGCCGCATTCCAGTTGCACTTGAATCATCTCCAAATTAAAGGACTCGGGTTTGTTTAGTTAGGAAGAATGCAAATTATTTTTCAAATTTTTTTAATTTCATGATGTCAGTTATGCCATAGCTGTCCAATTTCAGTCTTTTCCTCCTTCAGTTTTGCTACTCCAGAAGGTCATAATACTGTACTTAATTTGTTTGATTTTTAATTTTCTGTAGTTATAACATTTTTTTTTTTCAGGCTGAAAGGATTAATGTGCTTTAGAGAATGTACCTACAATTAGAAGTAACCTGTGTTATAATGGTTCGAAGCTGTCATTATCTTCATACAGAGGTAAGATTTGAGTCAATATGCAGAGTAATACTTTGCTAATATTTCATGAGTTTTTACTGTAACCTTTTATAGTTTTACTCTTTAATCACTACTGTATACTGTACAGTAGTTGGTTATTCCTGAAAATGGGCATGTCTTTGTAAACAGCGGATAATTCGAAACAATTTGTTGAAACATGTGTACATAAGACTGTAGTGATGATAGTTACCTGTGATTTTGTATTTGTGTTGTTCCTACACGTCATATAAACCCTCATTTTAAACATCTGACTTACCTGGTAGTTATATATATAGCTTAGTCCCTGACTTCACGGCAGAAATTTCAAAACTCGCGGCAATCGCTGATTGGGTAGCCAGGTGTACTACCAGTGCGCCCTCTACCCAGGTACCTGGAACCATTCCAGTCATTCCTCAGATCTTCCCTGCCGCCTCACCGGTGACATCGTTGGAATTTCACTCGCTTTGCCCTGTGTTTTTTGCAGTTAATTTGGTGAAGAACACGTTGGCCTTGGCTTTCGCTCGTTTTGGTTTTGTTTTATTTTGACAGAGTGAGTGGTTGGAATATGATCGCTATGTTTGTAAGCTTGAAAGGGATAGGATCAGGAGTTTTTCCCCCTACTGTAAAAACTAACGAACCAACTCTTAAAGACATGATGGTGGAAGGAAATCATTCCCCCAGCACTTTGACGTCACAAATCGTGATGTACACTACGAAGAATGACTTGCAAGATTCATTTCTTTTTCTGGCAAGGAATGAAAAGAAAATACTAACTTACAAAATAAAAGTATTTAATTTTTATAATGTAAAAGGAATATATTATTTTTAAGAAAATATTTGTCCTATTAGTATACTTTCTTTAGATAATCATCGATCTATTTTCAGAGATTAAATAAAACTAGCGTACATTTAAATTTACGATACAAAGTACTCATGACGATCGATACAGTCACACAAATTCCTTTGTATCGTTATTTATTTTTTCGATGTTGGGAATACTAATATTAATCGTATAGCCTATTGCATTCTCATTTAAGCCCTTGGCAAAAGAGTAGAATCTCTCGCAGCGGGCAGGTCTAAATTATGGTCTGATGTGAAAGAGTTAAAAAGTGCAAGTTTCAGTGTTATAATCAGTGCAGTGGAGGTTGCGGCTGCTCGGACCTGTCGTTCTCTTAGCCCTGGAATCCTTCCAAGCTCCCCAACCCCTGGGAGATGGAATGTCGACAGGCGAAGGGAGGCGAGAGGCGTTAGCCCCCAAGCAGTCGTCCCCTCGAGCGTACCTGTTGACGCTTCCCAGAACGCTCGCTCTCACCATGGGAAAGGCAAGGTAAAAGTGTTATCTTTGCCGTCGGATGACGTAGCTCACAGACAGGGCTGGCGTCTTACGTATTTCCCTTCCTGCTAAACAAAAGAGAGCTGCTCGTCATGACGCCGAGCGTCTAGATTCTAAACGCCATGACACCAAGCGTCAGAAAGGACGCCGAGCGTCAAGGAGTTGGACTACATCACGCCAAGCGTCGAGTAGTTAGAAGTCATGCCACGTAATGCCGAGCGTCAGAGCATTGGACGTCAAGCTACTAACGTTGCTGTAAGAGTTAGACACGATGTTTGACACTGAGCGTCGAGTAGAGGAACAGCTTACCAAGCGTCGGGAGCCTGGTAGCCATGATGCCGAGCGTCGTAAGGAGGAACATCATGCTAAGAGTCTAGAGACTAGTACGCATGACGCCGAACAGCAAGGAGTTGGGACGCCGAGCGTAAGAGCCTCGGAAGTCATGAAACCGAGCGTTGAGATCGCGAACGTCATAGTTCCGAGCGTCAAGATCGTGAACGTCATAGTTCCGATCGTGATGATCGAGTGTCATAGTTCCGATCGTAATGATTGCTAGCGTCAAGATCACGAACATCTTAGTTCCGATCGTAATGATCGCGAGCGTCAAGATCACGAACATCTTAGTTCCGATCGTAATGACGTGACACCACGCGTTGTGATATCGGACTCCTTGACGCCAGAAGTCAGGATATTAAGGAGTTGTCTCCTAGGAAACAGGACGTCTCTACCTCGATTAGAGACCTGTCGGAAGAAGGGATAGACGGTCACCTTTCCCCTAGTGATCATTTAGAGGAAATCTCGGAAGGAGAAGATCCTAAGACCCTTCATCCTTCGGTGGATTTAAAGAAACTTGAGAGTTTTTACCAAAGAGTTTCCTAATTATTTTGTTCCTGCTGCTCCTCGTTTCCCACCTTCAGAGTTTACACTAGGGAAGGTGTCGAAGGAGAGTCTGTTCCCAAAGATGGTGTAGCCTCGCTCACCTAAGAGAGCCTTGAGAATGATGGGGGACTGGATGCATCCAAGAAGGACCAGGGAAAGACACTTTTCTCTTTTCCCCCGGCCAGATTGGCTTCCAGATCTAGCGTTTGGTACAAGACTGGAGAAGTTCTCGGCTTGGGAGTTCCTGCCTCTGCCCAAGGAGACTTTTCGAGTCTGGTGGACGCCCTTCATCGGATAGCCATGAGAAGAACCAAAGTGCTCTGGTCAATGTCGTAGCTTGATCGTCTTCTCAAAGGCGTCTTCAGAGTTTTTGAGGTGTTCTATTTCCTTGACTGGACTCTGGGAGCCTTGGGAAAAAAGGTTTATGCTTTGAAGGATGTGGACACTGAAAGACTCATCCTCATTATGTCTTGCATGGACAAAGCCTTAAGAGATGGATCCAATGAGTTGGCCCCCCTTTTTTCGGTGGGGGTTCTTAAGAAAAGAGCCCAAATGTTTTTACACCCATACAAAGAGTTGGTCAAAGAGGTCTCTTCCGCTTTAGCCCAAAAGGCCACACAGGATTTGGTGTCTAAAACAGCAAGGAAGGTTCTGCCTGCTTCTTTCTCAAGCCGCAAACCTAAGGAAGAAGCTCCATTCCCTCAGTTTTCGCAGGCCTTTTGAGGGAAAACTTTCAGCAGGGGTAGTACCAGACCCGAGGGAAGGAGAGCAGAGAGAAGAGGATCGAATCCAGGGCGAAGCAGAGTCTGACTGCAGTAGGAGCCAGACTAAACAACTTCTGGCGAGCTTGGAAAAGGAGAGGAGCAGACCTTTGGTCTGTACAGTTATTAAAGGAGAGATGCGAAATCCCTTTCCTAGGGAAACCCCCTTTAGTAGTAACTCTGATAGATCTCTCTGCCAGATACAGAGAAGAGTCAAAGATACAGGCTATGCAACATCAAATATCTCTCTTATTAGAGAAGGAGGCAATAGAGAGGGTGCGATTTTTGCGGCACCAGGTTTTTACAACCGCTTATTCCTGGTTCCCAAGAACTCGGGGGGATGGAGACCAGTCCTGGATGTAAGTGGTCTCAACACCTTCGTTCAGAAGACAAAGTTCTCCATGGAGACATCGAAATCAGTTCTAGCAGCAGTTAAGAAAGGACGACTGGATGGTCTCTTTAGACCTCCAGGATGCTTACTTCCACATCCCCATCCATCCGAACTTCAAGCAATACCTGAGGTTCGTGTACAAGGAGGAAGTTTTCCAATTTCGGGCTCTTTGTTTCTGCCTAAGCACCACCGCTCAAATAGAGGGTGCGTCTGCTAGGACCTGTCGTTCTCCTAGCCATAGACCTCTTCCAAGCTCCCCAACCCCTGGGAGAAGGAATGTTGAACAGCGAAATGAAACGAGAGGCGTTAGTGCCCGAGAACTCGTCCCCTCGAGCGTACCTGTTGACGCTTCACAGGACGCTTGCCCTCGCCATGGGAAAGGCGAGTGGAAAGTGTTTTCGTCCTCATCGGATGACACAGCGCCCAGACGAGGCTGGCGTCTTGCATCCAGACCCCTGAAGAGGAAGATTGCCTCTGTCGAACAGCGTCGGTGTCATTACGCCTCAGGCTCCAGGTTGCAGCCATTGGAGCAGTCCAGAGCATTTCCTACTCAGAGCTCATTCCTACAGTTCCTGTCTGGAGGATCTGCAGATGACATTGAGGTTATCAGAAGAACTAGGTCTTCTGATAAACAGAGACAAGTCTCGACTGACACTATCCCAAGAGATCCTTTATTTGGGGATGGAAATTCGGAGTCAAGTTTTTCAGGCTTTTCCGTCTGCCTCAAGGACGGAGCAAGCCCTGTTGAAGCTTCATTGCTTTCTAGAGAAACGGAAGTGTTCTGTGAGAGAGTGGATGAGTCTGCTGGGAACCCTCTCCTCGTTGGAGCAGTTTGTCTCCCTGGGAAGACTGAATCTTCGCCCTCTTCAGTTCCACCTCAATCGACATTGGGACAAGGGGAAGGAACTGGAGACAAAATGTATCCCCATTACAGAATCCATAAAAAGTTGCCTTTAGTGGTGGAACGACCCAGTCAAACTTCAAGAAGGTCTCTCCCTGGAACAGCGGAGCCCAGACTTTGTGTTGTGTTCCGACGCCTCGGTCTTGGGGTGGGGAGCAACACTGGTTAAGTTGGAGATCTCGGATTCCTGGACAAAAGATCAGGAGATCCTCCACATAAACCAGAAGGAGCTGTTGGCAGTCCTTTCGGCCCTCAAAGGCTTCGAAGGGTCAGTCCTGATCAGAGTGGTGCAGGTCAACGCTGACAACACTACAGCGTTGGCCTACATAGCCAAACAAGGCGAAACCCACTCGAGGTCCCTTTACGAGACTGCGAGAGAACTTCTTTACTGGGCAAAAGAGAAGAATGTAACCTTTGTAGCAAGATTTATTCAAGGGGCAAGGAACATGATGGCAGACAGTCTCAGCAGGAGAGGTCAAGTTTGGTCCACAG
Source organism: Palaemon carinicauda (assembly GCF_036898095.1). Lineage (NCBI taxonomy): Eukaryota > Metazoa > Arthropoda > Malacostraca > Decapoda > Palaemonidae > Palaemon > Palaemon carinicauda. The sequence continues at coordinate 49,129,958 of NC_090732.1, read as the reverse complement.
AATGTACACTTCAACAGGAGGTCTGCAAGATCCTGTGGCGCATTTGTGGTCATCCTTGTATAGACTTGTTTGCAACCTCGAAGATGAAGAGATTGGAGACATACTGCTCCCCAGTGCCAGATCTCGAAGCAGTCCACATCGACGCTTTCCTATTAGACTGGTCCCACCTGGATGTGTACGCATTCCCTCCGTTCAAAATTGTGCACAAAGTAATGCCTAAATTAGTGTCACACGAGGGAACCAAATTGACTCTAGTGGCCCCCTTTTTGCCCACAAGAGTGGTTCACAGAGGTATTAGAATGGATGGTGTACACCCCGAGAAGCCTCCCTTTAAGAGTAGATCTACTCAAACAACCCCACTTGAAAAGGTACCATCAAACCTCCAAGCTCTACATCTAATTGGCTTCAGACTATCGAAAAACTCACAAGAGCTAGACGTTTTTCGAAGGAGGCAGCTAGGGCGATTGCAAGAGCAAGGTGGTCTTCTACCATCAAGGTCTACCAATCCAAGTGGGAGGTTTTTAGAGAATGGTGCAGAGTCAACTCTGTTTCCTCTTCCAGTACCTCTATGACTCAGATTGCTGACTTCCTGTTATACCTTAGAAGGAAACATAGGTTTTTTCAACTTCAACCATCAAGGGATACAGGAGCAAGTTATCGGCCGTCTTCAGGCATAGGAATTTGGACCTTTCTAATAATAAAGACCTCCAGGATCTTCTCAAATCCTTTGAAACAACTAAGGAACGACATCAGGAATCGCCAGCTTGGAATCTGGATATAGTCCTGAAGTTCCTAAGGAGTGACAGGTTTGAGCCCTTACACTCAGCTTCGTTTAAGGACCTCACCATGAAGACACTCTTTTTGGTCAGTTTGGCGACAGCTAAAAGGGTCAGCGAGATTCATGCCTTCAATAAGAACGTAGGCTTTAGAAATAAGAAGGCTATCTGCTCCTTAAAGCTAGGCTCTCTTGTTAAAAACAAATGCCCTTCTCAACCCTGGCCCAAGGCTTTTGAAATTCCAAACCTTTCGGAGGTGGTTGGAGAGGAATTGGAGAAGGTCCTGTGTCCAGCAAGAGCCCTGAAGTTCTACCTGGAAAGAACGAAAGAGCTATGGGCAAGTCATAAGCACTTTGGTGCTCTGTCAAGAAGCCTTCGTTACAAATGTCGAAGAATGCACTATCCTTCTTCATCAGGCTCTTAATAAGGGAGGCTCATTCACATTGTAGTGAGGCAGACCTCAAGCTTTTGAAGGTCAAGACGCATGAAGTTGGAGCTGTGGCAACTTCTGTACCCTTCAAGTAGAATAGGTCTTAACAAAGCATTATGAACACAACCTTCTGGAGGAGTAAATCTGTGTTCGCCTCACACTACTTGAAACGTTTCCAGACTCTTTATGAGGACTGCTACACTCTGGGACCATTCGTAGCAACGAGTGCAGTAGTGGGGGAAGGATCTACCACTACATTCCCGTAACCTAATACCCTTTTCTTCTCTTGGAACTCTTGTATTTTTATGGTTGTTCGTGGAGATTGGACAACAGTCTTCCACAATCATTGATTTTAGTCAGGTGGTCAGTTTGTTCCTTGAGAGCACCCTGAACAAGGGTATTGGAGGAGATCCTGTCACATAGAGGTTTTTACACCGGTTTGACAGCTCCTAGAGGTCTTCAGCCCCCTGGGTGGATCGCTGGATCTCGTAAGGAAAGCAGACATAATGAAAGAATTCATTGAAGTCAGCTTCCTTATCAGGCTGTCTCTGACCGTCCACCAAAGGTGTCAATCAGCTATTTATATAACTACTGTGCCAGGTAAGTCAGATGTTTAAAAATATTTTCATAATAAAATAAATTTTTGAACATACTTAGCTGGTAGTTATATATAATTTAATTCCTACCCTCCTCCCCTCTAGAGACCTAAGGGCATGGAAGATCTGAGGAATGACTGGAATGGTTCCAGGTACCTGGGTTGAGGACGCACTGGTAGTACACCTGGTTACCCAATCGGCGATTGCCGTGACGTCAGGGACTAAGCTATACATATACAACTACCAGGTAAGTATGTTCAAAAATTTATTTTATTATGAAAATATCATTTCTTTAATTCAGCTCGAGCTTGCCTTGACCCCATTTCCAGTCGGATATTCCTTAGTTTGTTTTGACCACTGTTTAGTACAGTTTTAGAGACAGCTCTTGACAAAACTTTTTAAATCTGTTTCACTTTTAAAGGTTTAAAGGTTGCTCATGAATGGCAGAGGCAAGGGATAGTGACAAGGCCCTAGAGACTGACCATATACAGTATACACAAGATCAGTGCCCAAGCTCCTCTCTCCATCGAAACTAGAACCAGGGAGGGGCAGGCAGTGGCTGCTGATGACCCCAGTAGGTGGACCTATAGGCTCCTAAAACCTCATCACTTAGCCAACAATGATTGTGAGGTTGTGGTCACTACAAGAAACTATCAAGCATGCTCAGGACTTAGACCCCAGTCTGGCAGATCACCAGGCACAGATGTTTCCGACAGGCCACCATAATGGTTAGTGATCAAGTGGAAGCAAGAAGTTTGTGTTTGCCCGGTGAAGGGAGGACGTTGTACCAGTTTATGGCCAAGCCCACAGTTGATCCTCACTCCCCATATTCCTCTTGTAGGGGCCATGACTGTTCATAGCTATTTAGTGTCCCGTGTGCAGTGGCAAGCGTACGCTCATATAGGGAAGAAGAAAACAAGGCATCCGTCATGGTTGGACTGGGCAATGTCCACGACTCCAGGGAAGTTTTTTGCCGCTTCTGTATCCTTGGGGGTTCCAGTGCTGCTGTTGCATCTGTGCTTATGCCCTTGGACCAGTCCCCAGGGATTACACTGCAGGTATCAGGAGGACTCATGTCTGCATCGGCTGGTTTTCCAGGTTTAGTTGGTGCGTGGGAAACCCCTATTGTTTTCTGCTTCCCTTTGGAGACTGAAGACTCCTCTTTTGTGACTGTAAGGACTGCTGACGAGACGATGAGCTTTACCTAAGAAAGGCTTGGTCTTGAGTCTTTCAGGTAGGCCCTCCATTACTTTGAGGAAGTTGATTGCTAAGACTACTACTTTCCCAGTACCCCTTGTGAATTTATCTATGTCCCAAATGCCCCTGGGGATTCCAATGGTGAAGGGCGTGTTTGGTTCCTATTAGTGTCAGTGAGCCCAGTAGTTACCCACTTGAAAGCTAAGGGCAAGTCTAGTAAGATAGTCTCAATCCTGGCAGGTAAAGTGCCAGAGTCAGGAGCCATGGCCCTAGTGTCCAGTAAAGATAAGGGAAAGGGTAAAGCTAAGAAAAGTGTATGTCCCAATCGTTAACTTGGTGTCAGTGATTACCACCTCTTCCCCAGTGTCCGTTGCTCCGACTCTTGTGCCAGGGGCCCATGGCCTGTTCTTACTCCCTCGGTGTCAGTGGTAATGCCTCTGGACCTGTGTGTGTGCCCTCCCCTTTCCCTGTGAAAGTGTGCCCCGTTGTTGTGGCTACTGTTGTAGCAACCCATGTGGTTTTTACCCTTGGACGAGATCTGTAGTAGATAGTTGCTCAGTTGCCCCTCTACTTGTAGAACCAAGAAGAGGAAGAAGTGGTTAACTAATACACTAATTGTTCAGTGGCTACTTTCCTCTTTGTAAGGGTAGAGAAGAGACTAACTATGGTAAGCAGCTCTTCTAGGAGGACACTCCAAAATCAAAACATTGTTCTTTAATCTTGGGTTAAGAGTTCCACTGTCTTGGGTTAGAGTTCTCTTGCTTGAGGGTACACTCAGGCACACTATTCTATCTGATTTCTCTTCTTATTGTTTTGTTAAAGTTATAGTTAATATAGGAAATATTTATTTTAATGTTACTGTTCTTAAAATATTTTTTCCTTGTTTCCTTTCCTCACTTGGCTATTATCCCTGTTTGGGTCCCTTGGCTTATAGCATTTTGCTTTTCCAACTAGGGTTATATCTTAGCAAGTAATAATAATAATGATTTTAATATGGTAAGCAGCTCTTCTAGGAGAAGGACACTCCAAAATCAAACCATTACCTTACCGGAAACAAGACATGTCTTCCAGACCACAAGGGAGAAGGTGGTGGCAATTGTACTACCACTTTCGGTTGTGGACTAGGGAAGCCGGGCTTCCTATGTCCGCAACTGTAAACCGGCAGGGGAGTGACTATTCCCCCTGCAGTTGAGTTGCCGACATCAAGACTGAATACTCTGAGTTACTGTCGTAATTCAAAGCCGGGATACTCACCGGCAAAGAGGGAAGACAGAAAAACACTAGCCTAGTCAAGCCAGAGTAACTACTCTAAGGCAAGACCAAGATAGGGTTGTCGCCTAATGGCAACACTCAGAGGGAAGGTAGGGTTTACCCTTAAATCTCGAAAAGAGACGAGTATCGAATTATATACATAATTCTAGGAGATATAGTATCTCCTACTGAATTGATAAAACGATACAAGAGGGTAAACAGCGATAATGTACGAAAGTATACTAAAACGCATTAGGCTAGCCTAGCACAAGTCGAGGTCTCGGCCACGCTACGTCACCGAGAGACTATCGTATACGATCGACACATTTCATAGAAGAGGAAATATACGTGCATGATCTTATACTCACTTGTATAATTTTGCCTAAATAGCTATAATTCATTAAAGCCAAGTACCGGGAACGTCATTCTACTGACTAAATAAGGCATATATGGCTTACGACAGCGTCCAAAATGGCGCCTCCAGTGAACGGCTATGCTCCAATAAACACATCTAAATTATGCTAATTTAACTGTAAGAAGGGAGCTAAAAATTATACACAGGAAAGATTAAATACTCAACTTTCCAGAGGCAGATGATGCTGGAGAATGCATGATAAATCCCAAATATTAGTAACACAACACCGAGAGCAAGCGGGAGATACACCGTGCTTAATTCGCTACTAACAAAGGAATGGGTTGCCCTGTTGGGCACTGTAATAGTACGGGAAGGGGATCCACCGGGTAACCTTGATGACGACTCCCCTTCATTTTTGCCACTTCCCCCTCAGAGCGAAAACTCTATTCGGGGTGAAGATTGCCATGTGTTGTATCAAGAAATACGTCCCCTGATATTATGCGATATCCTTAAGAATTTTCTTAAGAATACTCGCGCCAGGAGTTAGAATTCTGGAGACCTATGGTCAATTCTCTGGGAGTATCACTGTAGCTAAATGTCCCTTTGAAAGCTGCCTTAAAGAACATTCCATCAGGACGACATGGCTTAAGCCCAAAAATAGATTTTTCGCTTTGCTTCAAAATCCGTTTTGTAATGCCTTAGCCTGTGTACCACGATCTTCCACTGTTTTGAGTTCTCTTACTTGAGGGTACAGTCAGACACACTATTCTGTTAGTTCTCTTACTTGAGGGTACAGTCAGACACACTATTCTGTTTACTTATTTCCTTTCCTTTCTGGGCTATTTTTGCTGCTGGAGCCCTTGTAGCTTAGCTAGTAATAATAATACACTCAAGGCAGAGGGCAGGGTTTCTCAGCTTCTGAGTCATAAGCCCTGGCTTGACGACTATGGCCGTCTTCTTGGCCATTGCGTAGGTGTAGCAATGTACTTTGCCAAGTCAGGGGTGATTTCAACTGTGGAGTCTCTGGATAAGTACAAGAGTTTCATAATGTCCGATGGGAAGGCAACAGTCAGCAACCAGTGGTGGTCAACTGGGTATTTCGGGAGGAGGAGGAATGCTTTGATCTCAATATTCTCAAAACAAGTTAGCTCAGTGGTAGCGCTGTTGCTTCGAACTTGTCGGTGAGGAGTTCAGCAAGGAAGGCCTTTGGGACCTTCATAGGCCCTGATAGGATTGCCTGCAACTTCCCTAAAAGAACCGTTGCATACATTGCCTTTTCAAGCTCCCATCCTCTTCTTCCAGGCAGTCAGCTGATGGAAAATAGGAAGAAGAATGATACACTTGCCAGCGTTTCCCCCTTTCTTCCTGCCGAGAGTAGAGGGTTGCTTGTTGTGCCTTCACCCGGCAGAGGCATGGGCTAAGCCTTGGATAGTGGGAGGGCAATCCACAATGCAGTTATTCATTTTTGGGAAAAGGAATTTCATACCAAACACGTTTAGTTGGGAAGGTCAAATAGTTGGACCAGAATGGCCTTTACATCCTCCAGCAGAGACAAAGCTCCTGACTTTGTGGGGTTCTCTGACAATCGACATGTTTTCTGCAAGATTCAACAGGAAGCTGCTAGTTTACCGGTCACCAGTGCCAGAACCAGCTCCAGTGCCTGAGGACGCATTCCAATACCTGTGCGATGGCCTCGACATTTATGCTTTTCCGTTATTTTGCCTTCTCAGAAGGTGATAAACAAAGCACTTTCATCCAAAGAACTGAAGTTGACACTAGTACTTCCAAAGTAGCCTCAAACAGAATGGTACCTGGCCTTCTGTATCTACTAGTAGAGGTTCTGAGAGAACTTCCCCAGTGGCCCAACCTGCTCTGTTAACCCCACTTGCAGAGCGTCCACGAATCCGTGAATTCTCTATCGCTTAAAGCTTGGAGATTATCCAGCATCTTTCTTTGTCAAGAGAGTCTTTTGGTGCGAAACAGCAAAAGACATATCTCAGTGCCTTAAAAAAATCCTCCACTGGTGTGTATCAAGTAAAGTAGGCTATCTTCTGTGGTTGATGTTGTGGAAGGAATACTGTACATACTTCTCCTCTCGGAGCCTCTATTTTACTACTGGCAGAATTTTTAGCTGATCTGCAGAAGGAAAACGCCTCTCAGTATCGGCACTGAAAGTTTATTGTTCACCCTTGGGATGTAACCAAGGTGTTACAGTCTCTAGAGAGAGGGACCTTACCCTGAAAACAGTGTTTCTTCTCACCCTGGCTTCATCGAAGCAAGTAGGCGAGTTGCGTAGACTCGTATTCATTCTCGCACTGAACACTGGAGGCAGTGTTTTTTTATCGTTTGTTCCTTACCTTGTAGCAGACTCAAAATCCATCAATCCTAGATTCCAGATTTCCATCTTTTAAAGTAGTATATCCTCACTTAGGGAAGTAACCAATGCTCCAGCTAAGTTATTTTTGTCTCCTGTAAGGGTGCTAAGGTGCTACCTCAAAAGAACCATGACTATCAGACCCAGGTTACAGAAGCTATTTGTAAGCATTGTCAGAGTGAAAAAGAAAATCACCAAAATATCTCATTTTGGCTGCGGGAGACTAGTCCTAAATCCCTGGGAGCACCAGAACAAGTTAAGGTGCTCGCCCATGAGATCAGATGAGTTGGTATGCCTCTTGCCTTCAAGAAGGATCTCTTGATGGCTCTAATTTAGATGGTGGAGTATGGAAGCGTCAGACCACCTTTACTGCGCATTATTTGCGGAATGCACTCATGTTGTGATATGCATTTTTACTCGGACCTGTGATTGCTGCTCAACAAATTGTGTAGTGACTAGCTTCTTTACAGGACCAAAAGTATCAGGTCTTAAGATATTAGTTATAATGTAATTTTAGGGTGAGGGTATGAGTGCCTGGCCCCTTTTTTTCTCGTTTCCCCATCTCTTGTGGTATAGCTGTTGGAATCCTATATCGATAAAGGTAAGCATTGCCTTCAGCCAGCAGATTTTCTGTTTTGCTTAATATAGGTGTTGACTTCACTATCCTCCTTACTAGGGGGAGGATAGATATATACAGGCAAACCCATCATTTGTTTGTCTTGTCACAAAAGGACTACAGTAGTCCAAAGATAGAGAGATTTGCTCTATAACAGCCTAGATTTCCTGGGCCTTGAACCTGAAAATATATTCGACCTTGGTTCGCGAGGTGTCTAGGGTGTGATTTTCTGCACCTTATCAGGTCTGAGATCAGCAGTCTCAGGATGTTACCCAGCCAGTTTGGTAATGGACTTCTGTTTACCTAAGGACGAGTCTCCTAATTAATGGGCGAAAGTTTGTTCATGTAGGTACAAATCACAAATTTTAAAAGAAATTTTTTTCTTTAACTTGTCGTCATCACCTCCCCCGAAAGTCTCGAATACAATCAAAGTTAATGTTCAAAGTAGCAGTAATGTGGTGGATCTTCCCCACTACTGTCTAACTACCGACACCTTGTTAAAAGTTAAATGGCCGGGTTCCAGTTGCACTTGAATCATCTCCAAATTAAAGGACTCGGGTTTGTTTAGTTAGGAAGAATGCAAATAACTTCTCGAATTTTTTAATTTCATGATGTCAGTTATGCCATAGCTGTCCAATTTCAGTCTTTTCCTTCTTCAGTTTTGCTACTCCAGAAGGTTATAATACTGTACTTAGTTAATTTGAGTTTGATTTTTAATTTTCTATATTAGTAAAAAAAAATTTTTTTCAGGCTGAAAGGATTAACGTGCTTTAGAGAATGTACCTACAATTAGAAGTAACCTGTGTTGTAATGGTTAGAAGCTGTCATTATCTTCATACAGAGGTAAGATTTGTGTCAATATGCAGAGTAATACTTTGCTAATATTTCATGAGTTTTTACTGTAACTTTTTATAGTTTTACTCTTTAGTCACTACTGTATCCTGTACAGTAGTTGGTTACTCCGAAAATGGACCTGTCTTTGTAAACAGCAGATTGTTCTAAACATTTGTTGAAACTCATGTGTACATAAGACTTTGTATTGATGATAATTACCTGTGAATTTGTAATTGTGTTGTTCCTACACGTCATATAAACCCTCATTCTTTTATTAGGGATATTGTTTCGGCTCTAGCTAGAATCAGTCGTTAAAGTTGGATAACAAAGTTATCCAACTGGGTGAGGTGCGGGGGTTCCTCACTTTGATTTGGGCACTGTCTAGTACAAATGTAGAGACAGCTCTTGACAACACTTTTTAAATGTCTTTCCCTTTTAAAGGTTTAAGAGTAATTCATGAATGGCAGAGGCAAAGGACAGTGACAATGCCTTAGAGACTGACCATATATACATATGATCAGTGCCCAAGCCCCCCTCTTCATCGAAGCTAAGATCAGGGCGGGGCAGGCAATGGCTGCTGATGACTTCAGTAGGTAGACCTATAGGCTCCCCCAAATCCCCCTCCTAAGCTCACAAGGATGGTCAGGTTGAAGTCACTACAAGAAACAATTGAGCTTAAGCAGGACTCAAACCCCAGTCAGGCACATCACCAGGAATGGAAGTTCCCAACAGGCCACCATAATGGGTAGTGATCAATTGGAAGCAAGAAGTTTGTGTTTGCCTGGGGAAGGGAGGATGTTGTACTGTACCAGTTTATGGCCAAGCCCACTGTTGATCCTCATTCCCTATGTGCCTCATGTAGGGCCGTGACTATTCTCAGTCATCTAGTGTCCCGAGTGCAGAGGCAAGCTTACGCCCGTATAGGGAAAAAGCAAGCAAAGCGCCCGTCATGGTTGGACAGGGCAATGCCCAAGACGCCAGGGAAGTTTTATGCCAGTTCTGTCTCCTTGGGAGGGTGTCACTGCTGCTTTTGCACCTGTGCTTATAACCTTGGACCGGTTCCTAGGGAATGCACTGCAGGTATTAGCTTGGGAAACCCCTGGTGTTTTCTGCTCCCCTTTGGAGACTGAAGACTCATCTTTTGTGACTGTGCGGACTGCTGACGAGACGATGAGCTTTACCTAAGGAAGTCTTGGTCTTAATTCTTTCAGGTAGACCCTCCATGACTTAATTGAGGAAGTTGGCTGATAGGACTACCTCTCCCCCAGTACCCCTTGTGAATTTATCTCTCTCTCAAATGTCCCTGGGGATTCCTGTGGTGAAGTTAAAGTGCCAGAGTCAGGAGCCATAGCCCTAGTGTCCAGTAAAGATAAAGGAAAGGGTAAAGCTAAGAAAAGTGTTGTCCCAATCGCTAACTTGGTGCCATTGATTACCACCTTTTCCCCAGTGTCTGTTGCTCCAACTCTTGTGCCAGGGGTCCAGGGCCTGTTCCTACTCCCTCAGTGTCAGTGGTAGTGCCTCTGGACTTGTGTGTGTGCCCTCCCCTTTCCCATGTAAGAGTGTGCCCCATTGTTGTGGCTCCTGTTGTAGCAACCTGTGTGGTTTTTCCCTTGGAGGAGCGTCATAGATAATTGCTCAGTTGCCCCTCTACTTGTAGAGCCAGGAAAAGGAAGAAGTCCTCCTCCTCCTCCTCCTCCTCCTCCTCCTCCTCCTCCTCCTCCTCCTCCTCCTCCTCCTCCTCCTGATTCCCACTCTTCTTCTGAGACGATGAAGAGGGTGAAGAAATCCAGGAAGGCCAGCTGTTGTCAAAGGGATAGAGCTCCTTTTGACACCCCCTCTCTCTTGATAGACTATTAACAGAGTTTGTCCTTTATCACCCTGAGACCCAGAAAGAGTTAAGTGTACCGGCAAGAGGGCTACAGTTAGAAGTTAAATGGCCGAGTTCCAGTTGCGCTAGAATCATCTCCTAATTAAAGAACTCGGGTTTATATAGTTAGGAATGCTACAAATTACTTTTAGAATTTATTAGTTCAGGGTAAGGATAGTCTCAACAGTTCATATGGAGCTTTCTTTAAGGACTGCAACCCTTGGTCACATCCCAGGATGGATAATTCCCACAAGGGGGACAGGTCTGTTCCATACTTCTAATGAGCAGAGATAGTTCTTATGAGGAGGAAATATCCACTCCTCTCAGTCTTGGTACCTGGCTCAAGGCGGAATGATAACCTTTTACTTAAGAGACTGAGAGGTATTTTTCCATTTGCAGCAATTACAGATGGCCTACTTTGCTTGGTACACATCAGAGAAGGACTTCCTGAGGTATCCGGATATGTCTTGTGCTATCTCGCGTGAAAAGCCCCTCTTCTGAAAGAGGTTTTGGATAACTTCCACCCATGAAGTGATAGAGACTTCCCTGGGTTGTGGAACCTCTGCAGGTGGGGCTGACGAAGCAGGTTACCTAAAGGTGAAAGCACTCTCCGATTGTCGACTAGTAGAAGCAGAAGGTCCGGGTACCTAGAAGCAGAAGGTCCGGGTACCATTCTGCTTGAGGTCCTTTTGGAGCTAGTAGTCTACTTTCGATCTTGGAATGATAACACTTTATCACCCTTCGAAGAGGCAAAACAGGCGGGAAAGCATAGATGTTGAGGCTATTCCAGGGGTGCTTGAACAAGTTCTCAAGCACTGCTGCTGAGTCTGGCACTAGTGAGGAATTGTTCTCCTTCTGGTCTTCAGCAGCTGAATCTCATCTTAATTTGTTGGACAGGAACTTAGTCTATTAAATTTCTTATTCCTGATTATTATTATTATTATTATTATTATTACTAGCCAAGCTACAACCCTAGTTGGAAAAGCAAGATGCTATAAGCCCAAGGGCTCCAACAGGGAAAAATAGCCCAGTGAGGAAAGGAAAAAAGGAAATAAATAAATGATGAGAATAAATTAACAATATATCATTCTAAAAACAGTAACAGCGTCAAAACAGATATGTCCTATATAAACTATTAACGTCAAAAACATATGTCATATATAAACAATAAAAAGACTCATGTCAGCCTGGTCAACATAAAATCGTTTGCTCCAACTTTGAACTTTTTAAAATCTACTGATTCAACTACCCGATTAGGAAGATCATTCCATAACTTGGTAACAGCTGGAATAAAACTTCTAGAATACTGTGTAGTATTGAGCCTCATGATGGAGAAGGCCTGGCCATTAGAATTAACTGCCTGCCTAGTATTACGAACAGGATAGAATTGTCCAGGGAGATCTGAATGTAAAGGATGGTCAGAGTCATGAAAACTCTTATGCAACATGCATAATGAACTAATTGAACGACGGTGCCAAAGATTAATATCTAGCTCAGGATTAAGAAATTTAATAGACCGTAAGTTTCTGTCCAACAAATTAAGATGAGAATCAACAGCTGAACACCAGACAGGAGAGCAATACTCAAAACAAGGTAGAATGAAAGAATTAAAACACTTCTTGAGAATAGATTGATCACTGAAAATCTTGTAAGACTTTCTCAATAAGCCAATTTTTTGTGCAATTGAAGAAGACAGACCTAATGTGTTTCTCAAAAGTAAATTTGCTGTCGAGAATCACACCTAAAATTTTAAGTGTCTTACAAATTTTAAGAAACATTATCAATACTGAGATCTGGATGTTGAGGAGCCACCGTCCTTGACCTACTTACAATCATATTTTGAGTTTTGTTAGGATTCAACTTCATACCCCATAATTTGATCTAGATAATCTCTGGCACCATTGTTTAGTTAGTTTGTTATGCATGTTGTATAAGATTTTTCATATTTCTAACCAACAAATCTTCCTGGACAGTACCATTCTGTTCTTAATACTATGTTTGCAGTTAATTCTATTAGTCATCCCTTGTCCACCATGAGGCTCAATACTACACAGTATTCTAGAAGTTTTATGCCAGTTGTGACCAAGTTGTGGAATGATTTTCCTAATTAGGTAGTAAAAAGTTCAAACTTTCGGTGAATGTTTTTATGTTAATAGGCTCATAATTCTCAATAGTTTATTTTGGAATGATCTCTTTCAATGTTTCTGTTCTTAAAATACATCATCTTAATTGTTCGTTATGTCTCTTCTAGTTTGTTTTATTTCATTATTTCCATTCGGCACTGGGCTATCATTCCCTGTTTGAGCTCTTAGGCTTGTAGCATCTTGCTTTTCCAACTAAGATTGTAGCTTAGCTAGTAATAATTATAACACAGTAATAATAAACTAGAAGTCTCTTACTGAGACTTATGGCCAACTTGTGGGAGATCCATTACTCTTCTGGTTTCCAGTCCCTCTAGTCCTTTTATACAAAAAACAGCTGGCTGAAGAAGTCCGGAGACTCGTTTCGGCCTTCTGTAGAGCACCCTTTAGCAGCCTAGTCTGCATCCCCAACTGAAAGGCGAGGCGCCTCTCTGTCTCTCCCTGGTCGATAGAATGACCACATCATCGCAGCTAAAATGAGGGGAGGGGTAGAGCTAGTGAACATGAGTTGGTATCTGAATCGAATCACGTCCACTGCTCTGCCCAGTAAAATTGTCACCACCTTTATTATTCTGACAGGCATCCCCCCACTGGAAGTGGCTCAGCCTCCATTGGGGAATTTTCAGCCATATCGTGATTGAGGACCTTGCCTACCTTTTTATTATTATTATTACTACTACTACTACTACTACTACTACTACTACTACTACTACTACTACTACTACTTGCTAAGCTACAACCCTAGTTGGAAAAGCAGGATGCTATAAGCCCAGGTGCCCCAACAGGGAAAATAGCTTAGTGAGGAAAAGAAACTAGGAAAAATGAAATATTTTAAGAACAGCAACCACATCTAAATAAATATTCCAATATAAACTATAAAATCTTTAACAAAACAAGAGAGAGAAATTAGATAGAATAGCATGCCCAAGTGTACCCTCAAGCAAGAGAGGTCTAATCCAAGACAGTGGAAGACCATGGTACAGAGGCTATAGCATTACCCATGACAAGAGAACAATGGTTTGGTTTTGGAGTGTCAATCTCCTAGAAAAGCAGCTTACCATAGCTAAAGAGTCTCTTCTACACTTACCAAGAGGAATGTAGCCTCTGAACATCCAGGATTCTATTTCTTACCCCTTCCTTGGCAAAATGGCTGACCAGAATAAGAGGGCTTTCAAGACTCCCATGGTGTGGTTCTTAGTTTTTAACCTCAGAGTCCCAGCTGCGCTTTAATCAATTCTCATATTAAAGGACGAAGATTAGTATTCATGTAGGAACAACTGAATTTTTAGGCTAAGCTTCCCTCTTCAACCATCCCTCTCAGCGCTGAGCCAAAAGGTAAAAAGTTAGGCTAATCCAGCTGGTGGGGGGATCGGGGCTCCTCGCTCTCACTACATTAAGTGATTTAACGTCTACACATCTCGCCTTGAAAATATATTCCCTACTTAAAGGACTCAGGTTTGTATACCTAGGAAAAATACAAATTGTTTTTATAAATTTTGATGTTAGCCACAAGCACTGCCTTTTAGCCCATTCCCTATCGTAAATTTGCAGTCTTAATGAGGTTTTATTTTAGGTATAAAAATATATTCTACGTATCTTATGTAGTGTGTTTTGAAAGAATTGGCCTTCACTCCTGTTGGAAAGTTAAGTGTTAAGCTTGTAAATCAGTCTGGCAGGGCAAAGTAAAGTCTGGTGTCGGTTTCCAAGTCATTTTTAATTGGTAGCCACACACAACTGTTACTCCTACCACTGCTCCGCCCTCCTCCGCTCCTAATAACAAACCCCAAAGCAAATGAACTGCGCGAAGGAAGCGTAGTGAGTCCTTCGAACACATATTAGTGAGTTAAAACTCCCTCTCTTTTTTCAAGAAAAGGAAAAAAAAAAGGCTTTCAAAATCACAAAACAGCAAAACATTGAATGGATTACTAACACTTAAAACATACATCCCAAAACAATTTTTTTTTTTTTCTTCTTTTTTTTTTTGTCATCACATCAGCCAATTGTGCTTTTGAATCTACCCAAAAAATCCTCAACTCTCCATTCTGAACTATTTCTTTGGGAATAGAAGTATCAATTCTTAATCTCTTTTCAGAAACATTTTTGACTGATTACACATTGTCAAAGTGAACTGTTATCTACATAGAGCTCCACTGCAATTTCCTTTCATCATCATACAATATTTGAGACAACATATTCACAGTTTTCACTTGCTTGCATCTCATCTTCAGCAGGAATATCTTTACTGTGAGGTACCACTTTCTAGCAACATCATTAAGGCCATAGATACATTTGTCCAATTCCCATAATACATTCTTATCACACCTTGCTTCAACAGGGGGAACAAGATAGACTTCACGCTCAAATATTTCACTCTAGATATGTACCCTTAATGTCAATTGAACTCGGTACCCACTTTTTGAAGACAAAATTGCGAGAAAAGACCTCAACACTTCTTTGCTGACAGTTGGAGAATCTGACTGAAATTCCTCTTTTTCCTCAAAACCTCTGGCAACTAGCCGTGCTTTAGCTTTCTTTTTTACTTCAGTGTTTTTCTTCTTTGTTACCACCCACCTAACTGACAGTGCTTTCTGACCCGTGTTAGGAAAGGTCTCATATACCCCAAAACACTTCCAACTTTTCACTTATTATTTTGCTCTTTTAGGTTTGTGACTTACTGTATTTTTACAAGTCATTAGTACTTCATTGGCTTCCTGCACTTTATCGTCTTCCATTACTAGTACCCACTTTTCTACATCCCTGTTCCAGTCAAGGGTAGATATACTGTATGTCCATCTTAGTGTTCAATATTCCTCCAGCTGCTGTATTTTCCTATAGACTTTCCAGCTCTACTATTTATAGTTACTGTCTGCCATTCATCGGACGCTTTTGGAAGGAATCTAACTCTCTGTCCAACTTTTGAAACACTTGTGACTGTTACACTTTCCTTGGATGTGGCCTCTTTTTGTTTTATTCCTTTGCGTGACCAATACTTTCATCTTCTACAGGAATTTCCACTGTATTTACAACTGCTTCTATCTCTCTCTTATTGCTTTTAACCTTTCTCTCCTTTTTGCCCTAGCACCGTAATATGTCAAAGCTATATGATATCTCCCAAACAGGAGTTTCCTGTGCTCTTATGATATTAAAGCCATATTTCAAAATCACTGATTACCATCTTTACCAATAACCCTGGCTGGTCCTCTCCATTCCTTTTGCTCTTCTCTCTTGAAATAGACTTGATCACTACTTCAAAGGATTTTACCGGTGGTTATTACTTTGTCTTAGTACTACATTAAGATGTTTAGCAACTATTTCACTTGATATAGTACTTTCCAGTGAAGGGAATTCATCACTCGGGGAACATGTCAACTTAAGGTCATGTCCGTACACAAGTTGATGTGGGCTGACACCCACTACCATTTGAAGACAATTTTTAGCATTAACTGCCCCCTGCTAAAGCCCCTTTTAAGGACAAATCTGGTTGCTCTGCCATAATTTTGGTCACCATCTCGTCTATAACTGCATGATTACGCTCACACAAGCCATTACTGAAAGGAGAAAATGCTGCTGTATGCATCACTTCAGTGTTCATGTTCTCACATATTTCCAGGAATGTGTTGTTAGCAAGCTCCCCACCATTATCACACAAACTTCACAGGTGCTCCCAAACCAGTTCCCAACCAAGTTTCAATGATTTTCTCAACTACCTCCTTAGGATCTTTCCTTTTTGTCACATATGACCTTGAGAACCTTGTTGCCATGTCCACCATGTATACATACATATACCAAGGCACTTCCCCCAATTTTGGGGGGTAGCCAACATCAACAAATGAAACAAAAAAGGGGACCTTTCCTCTCTACGTTCCTCCCAGCCTGACAAGGGACTCAACCGAGTTCGGCTGGTACTGCTAGGGTGACACAGCCCACCCTCCCCCGTTATCCACCACAGATGAAGCTTCATAACGCTGAATCCCCTACTGCTGCTACCTCCGCGGTCATCTAAGGCACCGGAGGAAGTAGCAGGGCCTACCGGAACTGCGTCACAATCTCTCGCCATTCATTCCTATTTCTAGCACGCGCTCTTGCCTCTCTCACATCTATCCCCCTATCACCCAGAGCTTTCTTTACTCCGTCCAACCACCCAAACCTTGGCCTTCCTCTTGTACTTCTCCCATCAACTCTTGCATTCATCACCTTCTTTAGCAGACAGCCATTTTCCATTCTCTCAACATGGCCAAACCACCTCAACACATTCATATCCACTCTAGCTGCTAACTCATTTCTTACACCCGTTCTCACCCTCACTACTTCGTTCCGAACCCTATCTACTCAAGATACACCAGCCATACTCCTTAGACACTTCATCTCAAACACATTCAATTTGTCTCTCCGTCACTTTCATTCCCCACAACTCCGATCCATACATCACAGTTGGTACAATCACTTTCTCGTACAGAACTCTCTCTACATTCATGCCCAACCCTCTATTATTTGCTACTCCCTTAACTGCCCCCAACACTTTGCATCCTTCATTCACTCTGACGTACATCTCCTTCCACTCCACCATTTGCTGCAACAACAGACCCCAAGTATTTAAACTGATCCACCTCCTTAAGCAACTCTCCATTCAACATGACATTCAACCTCGCACCACCTTCCCTTCTCATACATCTCATAACCTTACTCATACCCACATTAGCTCTCAACTTCCTTCTCTCACACACCCTTCCAAATTCTGTCACTAATCGGCCAAGCTTCTCTTCCGCGTCTGCAACCAGTACAGTATCATCCGCAAACAACAACTGATTTACCTCCCATTCATGGTCATTCTCGTCTACCAGTTTTAATCCTCGTCCCAGCACTTGAGCATTCACCTCTCTCACCACTCCATCAACATACAAGTTAAACAACCACAGTGACATCACACATCCCTGTCTCAGCCCCACTCTCACCGGAAACCAATCGCTCACTTCATTTCCTATCCTAACACATGCTTTACTACCTTTGTAGAAACTTTTCACTGCTTGCAACAACCTTCCACCAACATCATATAACCTCATCACATTCCACATTGCTTTCCTATTAACTCTATCATACACTTTCTCCAGATTCATTAACGCAACATACACCTCCTTACCTTTTGCTAAATATTTCTCGCATATCTGCCTAACTGTAAAAATCTGATTCATACAACCCCTACCTCTTCTAAAACCACCCTGTACTTCTAAGATTGCATTCTCTGTTTTATCCTTAATCCTATTAATCAGTACTCTACCATACACTTTTCCAACTACACTCAACAAATACCCCTTGAATTACAACACTCACGCACATCTCCCTTACCCTTATATATTGGTACAATACATGCGCAAACCCAATCTACTGGTACCATTGACAACACAAAACACACATTAAACAATCTCACCAACTATTCAAGTACAGTCACACCCCCTTCCTTCAACATCTCAGCTCTCTCACAATCCATACCAGATGCTTTTCCTACTCTCGTTTCATCTAGTGCTCTCCTCACTTCCTCTCTTGTAATCTCTCTCTCATTCTCATCTCCCATCACTGGCACCTCAACACCTGCAACAGCAATTATATCTGCCTCCCTATTTTCCTCAACATTCAGTAAACTTTCAAAACATTCCGCCCACCTTTTCCTTGCCGCCTCTCCTTTTAGCAACCTTCCATTTCCATCTTTCACTGTCTCTTCAATTTTTGAGCCAGCCTTTCTTACTCTCTTCACTTCTTTCCAAAACTACTACTTATTCTCTTCGTATGAACGACCCAATCCCTGACCCCACTTCAGGTCAGCCGCCCTCTGCCTCACTTACTTTCCTATACTCCATCAAGTCTATTACCACAACTTCATTGAAGTCCTTTGCCATATTCACACTAAAAATGGGTCGTGATGGTGTTTTCTTATATTTCATGCCTGTCTCACAGCTGTTTGAGACTTCAACATACGTGTAACACTCCTCGTCCTCAATACCTGCATCTTTCAACAGCTGAATCAGTCTTACATGTAGGATGACTAAATTGTTGGTGCAGTTTTCTATCTTGCATTTCTTTTCTTTGCCATAATTGCCCAAGGTTAGCAATATTTCTTCTGTTTTCTTCCAAGCTTCTCATCCCTTAGTGGCAAGCAATAGTGTCATGAGGAAGTACACCTTAATTTCACTTTTTGTCCATGTATTAAAGCAGTACCATTTTCCAAATCCAACCTCATTTGTGCTCTCTTCATGGGTGTCTTACTGAATAAAAGGGGAATAGAGCAATTCACTACATCAGTTGTTACACTTTCTATGTCACATTATGTTCACTGGAAGTTTAACCTTTTTCAATTTATACACATCACCATCACCAAATCTAAATGTTATTTCACTTTCTTCCTCTTCTATTCTCAGTTTCTCCTCTCCTGACAATACTGTATCTGTGTGTTAGCCTACATTTTCATCCAGTCAACACCACACCCGGAAGAACTACAGGCTGGCCAGGATGGCATAATTAACAGATTCTGTCATTAACAGACATCACTTTTCTCTCCACAACAGCATATGATAGTACCTCTTTAGGTGGATTTTCACTAGCACTGAGGACATACACTTTTTTTTGTACATGCAGGAGACAGATATAAAGCATTTTCTTACATTGCCAAATCTATCAACATAGTTTCCTTGTTAGTTTTTCTCGCTATTTACCACAGTTCCTCTTCTTCTGCCTCCTCTGAATCCTCCACATCCTCTTGACCGTGTAACTTCTTCCACCTCTGTGCTAAATACTGGCTCAGACTTCCCCACTACTGTAGGTGCCACCTGGCACTATTTCCTGACACTCCCAAAGACGGCATTTCGTGACTCCCAAAAAATTCTTTTGCTTGTTGCACGGAGTCAAACATCTTATCCAGCTCACTGAAAGACACTGCTCTCAACACTATTTGTTTGTCTTTCACCTCTAGCCCAGCATCGTCCAATAACTTGAATACCAAAATGCACTTTAGTATAATCACTTTGTACTTATCCAAAACAGCACTTCTCTTTTCACTTATCCAAAACAGCACTTCTCTTTTCACTTATCCAAAACAGCACTTCTCTTTTCACTTATCCAAAACAGCACTTCTCTTTTCACTTATCTAAAACAGCACTTCTCTTTTCACTAACTCCAGAACGTACTCCTCTGTAGTGTCCACCTTCCCCTTCTTGTATGTGTCAAATCTGGTCCATGCCTCAAATACAGCTGACATCTCGTCCTTTTTGTACCACTTGTCCAAGTTTGAAGCAAAACTTCACCACGTCATAGTTCGGCTATGTCCACCTCTTGAAAAACTTTTGCGTCTCGCCTCGCTTTCTTTTTGAAATGACACAGAAAGTGTCCCAGCTTGTTTCTTCTTCTCAACGTTGGTGACATGCTGCCATGCCGCCTTGCCCTCAACTATTTGTCTCCAACAATTATAAATCATGTCTCCTCCGAAGACCAGCACTCAGGCCCAATCGCAGTCACTGCTTTTGATCATCTTTTCTTTGCCTTCTTTCTTCTTGATTTTCTTCAATATCCTTCCACCTGCCACTAACCACACTCGACTACCACATTGTTAAGCTTGTAAATCCGTATGATAGGGCAAAGTAAAGTCTAGTGTCTGTTTCTAAGACATGTTTAATTGGTAGCCGCACAAAGCTGTTAGTCCTGCTGCTCCTCTCCTTCGCCTCCAATAAAAAAACCCCAAACAAATGAACTGCGTGAAACATAGTGTCTTTCAAACACACATTGAAGTGAGTTAACAGTTAGTATTTATAGAGATACAAGCCAACTTGGTAAGATTTTAGAATAGTGCAGTAAATATTTTGATAAAATAATACTGGTACAAGGTGTAATTTATGGTGTTTTGAACTTTATGACAATAACTGGCACAAATCCATTTTTTTTGTTATGGTGGGTCAACTATCTCAACTAAAAAACAGAGATTCCAGTAGTTATCGTAATCAATAACATTCAAAACACCCTAAAATACCTCGTGTACCAGTGTTATTTTCTTAATTACAATTATTGTCCTACTGCATTCTATATCAATAACATCAAAGACGCAAGAAAAACAACACAAAAGCTACCCAATTTTAATTTAATTGGGGCTTTGCCCTCAAACCCCTATCGTTTCTTTAAAACAATAATCGTATCTTTAACTTGAATCGCTGAAACACAGCAATAAACAGATCATACATTGATTTCAGGTTCAAAACATTCTATATTTAGAATAGTCCAGACTTTACTTTTAACCCTTTTTTTTATTAGGTTTAAAAATAGATATCTATGATCAGTGGACACTAACACAAAAAGGGATTTTGACAAAGGAAAAATCTATTTCTTGGCTCGACCTGTGTCGCTCCGTGAAATTCTCCTCTAGCGCTCCTCTAGCACCATTTTCTAAGGCATAGTTATTGCTGAATATACCAGAGAAAAAAGAGATGCATGGAATGCCAGGAATAAACCTAGCTTGCTCACTCTTTGAGTGTCGGTATAGAAAACTGGGGCGTGATTGAACCACGACCATAGATCCCTCACCAATTAGACCTCTCCTTCATCAACATCCCCCTACATCTCCCCACCCCTTATCTTCATTGCAACAAAACTTGTTTTAGGTAGTGGAACACTTGTGTGATAAAATTCAGCCAACTATCATGAGTAGTTGCTATGGGTGATTTATTACTTTTCATATTTTATGGTGCAATTTAATTATTAAATGACTTATTTTCCTATGCTCTGCCATGGCTTGCTTTGCTCTCAATTTAATATTAGCTCCTTGCTCCTGTGTTCTGGCAAGCCAAGTGGGTGAGTATTTTGGAGCTACTGTATTTTAATTGTCAAATTAATCCCTTAGTTCAATTGGTCTGTGCTTTACCTTGGCTCATTTCATAACAACATTGTACAGTTAACTTCATACAAATCATCGATACATACACTTAGCAAAGGTGGGAATAGGCGTTTAGTAGGTGTAAGTTTTAGCTTTGTATGAACGTTAGACTTTGCTTCCATTTCTCATTCTAAGACTAAATATATTAAACATACCCTAATTTATCATTATTCCCATGATAAATGGAATAGGGAATTATTACATTGTATATCCCAATAGTGAAAATACATATAGCCAAGAGGTTACGAGTGTAAAATGTTGGGACTTTTTAGATTGCGTTTGAACAAGTAACTAGAGACGACAGAAGCATCACCTATCAGTAGTTTTATGAAATGTGAGGAGCTTCTTATGGAAAGTGTCAAGATGAAGACTATAAGAGCAAACCAAATTTTTTACTCAAATCTATAGCTACTGTAAAGTACATTAATAGAAGCCACCAACAATAGGATATGGGATTCAAAATTGTGTATATGAAGAGTTCTTTTTGATTCTGTGAGTTCCAATGACTTAACTAATATTGCATCATTCTATGTGAAGACTGACCTCTTTAAAGGACCACAATGATGGTGGACCCAAGAGTGATATTGGGATTTTGGTTGGGGTAAAACACAAGGAAAATAACGGAAGAATTCTAACCAAACCACACCTATTGTAACCTAACCAACTTGATTCATTGACCAGTGAATTTACATATCCTCTCTAAAAATGAGAATAGTGCAGTTACTTGCAAATTGTAGTGCTGTTGAAAAGAAGGAAATTAGAGGCATAGAAAATTTCTTATGAAATTAATGCCACTAAGCCAGCCGTAGTCTTCATTCAAACATGCATAAAAGACGGTCTCCAATCGAAATATATAAATATAATGTTGATGTTTATAAATCATCAGATTATGGAGAGGAATTAAAGAAATTGGAGTGTATAGCTTCAACAATTCTTAAGACTGAATCAGAGTGAATTTGAAATATCTCTTATAGAATATTAGTTTTTAAATAGATGGATACTCAAACTGTAGATAACTGCAAAACCCTGACAATAGTCCTCTTAAGTTTTCAGAATACATCTAAAAAGTAATTCAGACTTGTTTTGCCCAAAATGTTACCACATAGCAGAAGGTGCAATCATAATATTAAGGTCATCTATCCATCATAACCAGAATAAAGAGCATGTCCTGGAGGGCGAGCGTGGTAGGTGTCGGTGGGGTAGTCCAACTGTGTTCTCTAGGGCCTGTCACGGCCCTCCCCATTGATGAAGGGATTATCTAAATGGAAGACAGCCTGTGAATAGTGGTTTTCACAAGCCCTTGTTGTATACACGACACCCACAAGGTGATCGTGCGAGGGTAGTAACCTCTGCATTCCATGGTTTTATCTTTCTCTAGTATATTTGGAAGATTTATATTAGAAAAGTGTAAAGAAGGACCCTTTTCACCGGGCGTCACAGGCCTCTTCCCAGAAATAGATTTTTCCTTCGTCAAAATCCCTTTATTTTTGAAGGCTCTCTTAGCCATCAACCAGTTTATTTACTAATTAGTTTTGTTTTCTTGAATAGCTGCTATAGCTCTCCAATTTCTACTTGAATGTCAACAAGTTTCTTGGGTA